>NC_057712.1:92701009-92739569 GCF_004010195.1 Chiloscyllium plagiosum
CTTTCAATTTCCACTGTTACATTTATTATGCATCGTCACAGTATCCTACCTGAATGGACTCTCTTCCATTCTCTTAGCTTACCTCCCGATCGCATCTGCTCTAATGATGAGGCATATAGCGGGAGGTACCGGGGGAAAGGCGGTGCGTTATGCTCAGGAAAGTTTTGTTTTGGCAGTGAAGATTCCTGGCACCGTCAATGACAGGGCTCTCAGCAGGACCTTTACTTAAAACGATGAAAGGTTCACTGTTGTACTGAACTGAAAACCCAGTAGTCCTTGCATCTGCAAGTTCGTAAGGAAGCATAATCATCAGCCACAGGGTGGAATATAGGAGGAAGGAAGTATTGTTGCAGACTCTAAAGAAAGATATGGTTAGTCCACAGTCTGCGCGGGTCCAATCGCTACAAAATCGGCAGGGAACAATTGCACTGCAGAGATTGCAGAGAGGTTTCACGGGATGTTCCCTGAAGTGAGAGGTCTCAGCAAAAAGTTAACTTTTGTTTGGGGTCTGTGGAGCAGAAGAGGCTAAGGGGGCAATTGATGCAGACATAATGGTGAGTGATATAGACTGGGCCGATTGTGATAAATACTTCCGCGATGTAGGCATGTCTTAGACCAATTGAATTAAGGTTAAAGTGAAAAATGAAGCATTTCGCGAGGATCTGATGGAAAAGCAAATTACCCAGGGGATGGGTCAAATATGGAACATGTTGCCTGAGAGGGTAGCTTATCTCTCCATGCTTCAGGCTCTCTGCCTTTATTCCTGATGAAGGGCTTTTGCCCGAAACGTCGATTTTGCCTGTCCTCGGATGCTGCCTGAATTGCTGTGCTCTTCCAGCACCACTAATCCAGAATCATGCCCCCAAAAACCCACCCTGCCTTCTTGGCAACTTTCCCTGCTACTGCAGGAATTGCAAAACCTGTGCCCACATCTCCCCCTCACCTCCATCCAAGGCCCCAAAGGAGCCTTCCACATCCATCAAAGTTTCAACTGCACTTCTACACGTCATTTACTGTATCCGTTGCTCCCAATGGGGAGACAGGATGCCTAGTCGCAGAGCACTTCAGAGAACATATCCGGGACACCCGCACCAACCAACCCCATCTCTCCGCGGCCGAACACTTCAAGTCCCCCTCCCACTACGCCAAGGACATGCAGAATCTGGGCCTCCTACATCGCCACTCCCTCACCACTCTATGCCTGGAGGAAGAATGCCCCATCTTCTGCCTCGGGACCATCCAACCCCATGGCATCTATGTGGATTTCACTAGGTTCCTCATTTCCCCTCCCCTACCTTATCCCAGCTCCAAACTTCCAGCTCAGCACCACCCTCATGACCTGTCCTCTTGTCCATCTTCCTTCCCACTTATCCCAGCTCCAAATTTCCAGCTCAGCACCACCCTCATGACCTGTCCTCTTGTCCATCTTCCTTCCCACTTATCACAGCTCCAGATTTCCAGCTCAGCACCACCCTCATGACCTGTCCTACCCGTCCATCTTCCTTCCCACTTATCCGCTCCACCCACCCCTCTGACCTATCACCATTACCTCCATCTCCAGCCACCTATCACACACCCGGCTACCTTGCCACAAGCCCCACCACCCTTCCATTTATCTCTCCATCCCTGAGACTCCCAGCCTCATTCCTGATGAAGGGTTTTGCCTGAAACGTTAATTTTCCTGCTCTTCGAATGCTGCCCAACCTGCTCTACTTTTTCAGCACCACATTCTCAACTGCAAACTCTTGTACTCAATACCCTGTCCAATGAAGGAAAGCATGCTGTATGTCTTCTTGACCTCTTTACTGACCTGCGTTACCACTTTCAGAGAATAGTGGACCTGAACACCCAGATCTCTCAGTATGTCAATTTTCCCCAGGACTTTTCCATTTACTGTATAGTTCATTCTTGAATTGTGTCTTCAAAAATACATTTGCCTAGATTGAACTCCATCTGCCATTTCCCTTCTCATCTCTCAAATATCTATATTTTGCTGTATTCTCTGACAGTCCCCTTCACTATCTGCTACTCCACCAATTGTGGTGTAATCTGCAAACTTGCTAATCAGGCAACTAATACCTTCCTCCAAATAATTTATATATATTACAAACAACAGTGGACCCAGAAAGGATCCCTGTGGTCACAGGTCTCCATTTTGAGAAACTCCCTTCCATTACTATTCTGTCTCCTGTTGCCCAGCCAGTTCTCTATCCATCTAGCTGGAATACCCTGCACCCCGTGTGTGTTTGCCCTCTCCATCAACCTACCATGGAGAACCTTATCAAATGCCTTACTAAAGTCCACGTATATGATGTCTACTGCCCTTCCCCATCATTCAATTTTGTCACCTCCTTAATGAATTCTATTAGGTTTGTAAGACATGGCCTTCTCCATACAAAACCACGCTTCCATGACTGATAAGTCCATTTTCTTCCAAATGGGAATAGATTCTATCCCTCAGTATCTTCTCCAGCAGCTTTTCTACCATCAACGTCAGACTCACCAGTCTACAATTACCTGGAGTATTCCTGTACACTTCTTAAACAAGGAATTAACATTAGCAATTCTCCAGTCCTCTGGGACGTCACCCGTGCTCAAGGATGCTGCAAAGATATCTGTTAAAGCCTCAGCTATTTTCTGTCTCGCTTCCCTCAGCAACCTGGGGTAGATTGCATCTGGTCCTGGGGACTTGTCTAACTTAATGAATTTTAGAATACTCAAAACTTCCTCCCTCCTTATGCCAACTTGACCGAGAGTACTCAAAGATCTATCCCTAACCTCAACATCCGTCATGTCCCTCTCCTGGGTGAATACCGATGAGAAGTACTCGTTAAAATCTCACCCATTTTCTCTGACTCCATGCATAACTTTCCTCCTTTGTCCTTGAGTGGGCCAACCCTTTCTCTAGTTACCCTCTTGCTCCTTATACATGAAAAAAAAAGGCTTTGAGATTTTCCTTAACCCTGTTTGTTAAAGATATTTCATGACCACTTTTAGCCCTCATAATTCCTCATTTCAGATTGGTCCTACATTCCTGATATTCTCTCAAAGCTTCGTCTGCCTTCAGTAGCCTAGACCTTATGTACGAATCCTTTTTCGTTTTAGCTCGTCTCACAATTTCACCTGTCATCCATGGTTCCTTGCTATTTCAATCCCTCATTTTCACAGGAACATACCTCTCCTGAACCCTAATCAGCCTGTCTTTAAAAGTATCCCACCTATTGAATGTGGATTTCCCTTTAAACAGCTGCTCCCAATCTACATTCCCCAGCTGGGCGGCACAGCTTTGGGCAGCACGGTGGCACAGTGGTTAGCACTGCTGCCTCATAGCACCAGAGACCCGGGTTCAATTCCTGCCTCAGGCGACTGACTGTGTGGAGTTTGCACATTCTCCCTGTGTCTGCGTGGGTTTCCTTCGGGTGCTCCGGTTTCTTCCCACAGAGCAAAGATGTGCAGGTCAGGTGAATTGGCCATGCTAAATTGCCCGTAGTGTTAGGTGAAGGGGTAAATGTAGGGGTATGGGTGGATTGCGCTTTGGCGGGGCGGTGTGGACTTGTTGGGCCGAAGGGCCTGTTTCCACACTGTAATGTAATCTAATCTAAGCTCCTGCCGAAGTTTGGTATAGTCGGCCTTCCCCCAGTTTAGCACTCTTCCTTTAGGGCCACTCCCATCTTTGTCCATGAGTATTCTAAAACTTATGGAATTTTGATAACTATTCCCAAAGTAATCCCCTACTAAAACATCAACCACCTGGCCGGCCTCATTCCCCAACACCAAGTCCAGTATGGCCCTTTCCCGAGTTGGACTATTTACATGCTGCTCTAGAAAACCCCATTAGAAACATTTAAGGGTGGTCATGCAGAGGTGTGGAATAGAATCTTGCAGTGATCACTGATTTTAAATCATCTTAGTTTTTATGCTTGGTTACTGAGCTAAGAATCAGTGGGAAAGAAAAAGATAAATTAATTTTAGACATCTATTTCTGACAGCATCGACAATCCTTGCTGATCCACAAATTGAAAGATTCTCGACTTTCTGAGTGAAGAGATTTTTCCTCATGTCACTACTTAATGATTGACCTATTGTGAGGCAGTGTCACATTCACCATTCCATTCCTCCCCTGTTCTGGAATCTTCAACTAGGGAAAACTTCTCAATGTCTTCCACGTCAACCCTAATCAGTCTTTTATGTTGCCGTAAGATCATCCTTCACTCTTCTATTTATACATACTAAAATTGTTCAAATTAGGTTAGTTTGTCCACAAAGTCTCTGGCCTTCTCCAACGTGTTAAAGAAATGTATGGATCCATCTAAGGTGAACCGAAGCACTGCTGGATTTCTCAGGGAGCACCGAATCCCAAGATCCCTCAGTCTTCTCTTAACACACGTTTGTAAGCTTTTCATTTCTGGATCACCACTGCTGAGAAGTTCTGAAAGAACATGATCTTAGAGCCCTCATAAAATAGGGCCTTCGGATTCTTCCCCTAGACTCTGGAAACCTCCATAACTCTCTCCTTATCCCGGTAATGATGGAACCCCACCAGGAGAGGACGAGGACGTTGACCCAGACCCGATCTCCGCGTTGCGACCTGGTGAGCCCTCGGTATCTTCAATCCTCTCATGCCAGCCTCCAAGTCAAGGAATTTCGGCAGCCAGTCCTCAACAAATTCCGCATGCCGCTCACCTTCCTTAACCTCGGGCAGACCGATGATCGAATGTTTTTTCTCCTGCCTCTGTTCTCAAGATCATCCACTTGGTCATGAAACTTACAGACCTGCATCTTCAGGGCTTGGATCCTATCCTTGGATGAACTGGTATCAGCTTCCACCACTGTGACCCTGTGCTCCACCTCATCCGTCCTCTTCTCCAGGTCTCTCAGCTGCTGCTCATGTTTCTGCAGCATGAGCGAGACTGGAGCCAGCTTCTCTTCAATCTGTTTCCACAGCATCACCAAGATTGAGAGCTCGTTCACCAGGGCCTGGGAAGTAATCAGCTCCAAGGTTGCTGCAGGCTGAATTGCAGACCCCTGGCCTCGGATGCTCCTTCTCCCTTTTTCGGCATCTCTGGACGGTTGGAAACAGAGGTAATTTTTAGAAGTTTCTTGGGATTCCACGATCTTTCCGGAGTCCTGAGATATCGCAATGGCCTGGGTTGGGCGGGTTAAAGATTTGTCCTGCTTGTGTTGCGATGCGGAGCTCTGCACTGCGATCTTCTCAGATCGCCGCCATCTTGGATCCCCCCACCCTTCACTCTTCTAAACTTGAATATTGCCTCAAATAGATGCTGCCTCTCATCCTCAAACCTCGGATTCCAGAAACCAATCTAGTGAACAACTGTTGTACCATTTCCAAGGCAAATATATTCCTTCTCAGATACGGAGACGAAAACTACACACACTGCACCGGGATGGTCTCACTAAAGTCCTATACATTTAAAATAAATTAAATCACATAATGTGGGCCATGCTGGCTAGGCCACAATTATTGCCCATCCTTACTTGGCCTTGAGAAGGTGGAGCTGAAAATGTGTTGCTGGAAAAGCGCAGCAGGTCAGGCAGCATCCAAGGAACAGGAGAATCGACATTTCGGGCATAAGCCCTTCTTCAGGTCCTGAAGAAGGGCTTATGCCTGAAACGTCGATTCTCCTGTTCCTTGGATGCTGCCTGACCTGCTGCGCTTTTCCAGCAACACATTTTCAGCTCTGATCTCCAGTATCTGCAGCCCTCACTTTCTCTCTTGAGAAGGTGGAGGGGTGGTGAGCTGATTTCTTGAACCTCTGCAGTCCATGCAATTTAGCTACATCCACAGTGCTGTTTTTCAGCAGCAGCAGCAACTCTAAGGGCAGGAGCTTGCACCCGGGGCCTGCCGGGAGCGGTGAGTCACTGATTTGTGCTTTTAAATTTGAAGTCAGAGAGCAGAGGTTTCTGGGAGAGGAGGGATTTCTTATTTTTATTTCTATCCTGCTATATAAGTCAGTGGCCTCTTAACCGGAGACCCTACCTTTGTAGGGCCTCCTGACACAGTATGTCGAAGGGCCGACAAGAGGGAGGCCACACTGGACCTGGTGCTTGGAAATGAACCAGACCAGGTGTTTGATTTAGTTGTAGGTGAGTACTTTGGAGAGAGTGACCATAATTCAGTTACGTTTAGTTTAATGATGGAAAGGGATAGGTACACGCCACAAATCAAGAGTTAACGATGGGGCAAGGGCAATTATAATGCGATTAGCCAAGAATTAGGATGCATAGAATGAGGTAGCAAAATGCAGGGGTTGCAGATAATTAAAATGTGGAGCTGGTTGAAGGAACAGATATTGCGTGTCCTTGATAGGTATGTCCCTGTCAGTCAGGGAGGAAGTGATAAGGTGAGGGAACCATGGTTTACAGCAGAAATTGCATCTCTTGTTAAGAAGAAGAAAGAGGCTTATGTGTTGATGAGGCAAGATGGTACAGATGAGGCGATGAAGAGTTACAGATCAGCTAGGAAGGATTTAAAGAAAGAGTTAAGAAGAGCAAAGAGAGGACACGAGCAGCCTTTAGCAAATACCATAAAGGAGAACCCTAAAGCGTGAGGAATAAAAGGATGATTAGGGTAGGAATAGGGCCAGTCAAAGATGTGGTAGACATGGACTTCAATAAAGCCTTTGATAAGGTTCCATATGGTAGGCTGATGGAGAAAATGCAGAGGCATGGAATTGAGGGTGATTTAGCAGTTTGGATTAGAAACTGGCTTTCTGAAAGAAGGCAGCGAGTGGTGGTTGATGGAAAGTATTCAGTCTGGAGTCCAGTTACTAGTGGTGTGCCACAAGGATCTGTTTTGGGACCACTGCTGTTTGTCATTTTTATAAATGACTTAGACCCAGGCATAGGTGGATGGACTAGTAAATTTGCAGACGACACTAAAGTCGGTGGAGTAGTGGACAGTTTGGAAGAACGTTACAGGTTGCAGGGGGACTTGGATAAACTGCAGAATTGGGCTGAGAGGTGGCAAATGGAGTTCAATGCAGCTAAATGTGAGGTGATGCACTTTGGGAAGAATAACAGGAAGGCAGAGTACTGGGTCAATGGAAAGATTCTTGGTAGTGTGGATGTGCAGAGGGATCTTGGAGTCCATGTGCATAGATCCCTGAAAGTTGCCACCCAGGTGGACAGTGCTGTTAAGAAGGCATACGGTGTGTTAGGTTTCATTGGTAGAGAGATTGAGTTCCAGAACCTCAATATCATGCAGCAACTATACAAAACGCTGATGCGGCCACACTTGGAATATTGTGTACAGTTCTGGTCGCCCCATTACAGGAAGGATGTGGAAGCGTTAGAAAAGGTGCAGAGGAGATTTACCAGGAAGTTGCCTAGTCTGGAGGGAAGGTCGTATGAGGAAAGGCTGAGAGACTTGGGTCTGTTATCATTGGAAAGAAGGCTAAGGGGCGATTTGATAGAGACATACAAAATGATCAGAGTATCAGATAGGGTAAACAGTAAAGACTTTTTCCTAGGATGATGATGTCAGCTTGTATGAGAGGGCATAACTACAAATTGAGGGGTGATAGATTTAAGACAGATGTCAGATGCAGGTTCTTTACACAGAGAGTGGTAAGGGTGTGGAATGCACTACCTGCTAATGTAGTCAACTCAGCCACATTACGGAGATTTAAACAATCCTTAGATAAGCAATGGATGATTTTGGGATAGTGTAGGGGGACGAGCTGAGAATAGTTCACAAGTCAGCGCAACAAGAAGGGCTGAAGGGCCTGTTCTACGCTGTATTGTTCTATGTTCTATGTTAGAAAGACAGTTTCAGGATTTGGACCCAGCAACAATGATATGGCTCCAAGTCAGAGGATGGGTGAGAGAGACTTGCAGGAAGTGGCGTTCCCATGCATCTGCTGCTTTTGTCCTTCCAGGCAGGACAGGTTGTAGGTTTGGAAGGTAAAGTCAAAGGTACCCTGTTGAGATGCTGCAGGGCATCTTGTAAATGGTATACTCAAAGGTCACTGTGAGTCAGTGTGAAAGGAGTGAATTTTGACAGTGGTGGCAGTCAAGTGGCCTACTTTGTCCTAGATTGTTTTATTAGGGCTCCTTAATGCAACTCTGGCTCAAATGCTGCCTTTACCTCATTCTCACTTCCCTTCTGGAGCCCAGCTGTTTTGTTCTTGTTTGAAGCAAGGCTGTTGTTATGAGGTCAGGAGGTGAGGGGCCCTGGCACAACCTGAACTGAGCATCAGTGAGCAGAGTATTTCTGAGTAAGTGCCACTTGATAGCGTCTCCTTGTAGATGAATCCAATTATGCTGCTGCTAATGGGCCACAGCACCTCAAGGTTGTCTTGGTTTTGTGTGGCTTAATCTGTTTGAAATGTATGCTATTTAGCATGCTGATTGTGCCATGTAAGATGATGGAGTCTTGGTCTCCACAAGGACTGTGCAATGCTCATTCCTACCAGTACTGCCACAGACAACTGCATCTGCATCAGGAGACTGTAAGGTGAGGTCAAGTTATTTGTTCTCCATCATCTGTTGCTCTTCCAATTTAGCACTATGTCCTTTGCGACTTAGCCAGCTCGGTCAGTGGTGGTATTATCGAGCCACTCTTGGTGATGGCCACTGAATCCTTTGCCAACAGTACATTCTGTGGCCTTGCTACTCTCAGTGCTTCCTCCAAGTGGCATTCATAATGGAAGAGGACTGATTCACAAATCAAGTAGGAATGGTAGTTGGTAATTAGAAAGAAATTTCCTTGCCCATGTTTGACCTGATGCCATGAGATTGCATGTGCAAAGCCATCTGATTAAGAAAATAACCATTTCTTATGCAATTCCAGCATTTGCACAATGACTGATGTCAGACTAACTGACCTGTAGTTCCTTGCATATTCTTCATTCAATTTTGAATAGCCATTAGTGCAATTGCTGTTCTAGAATCAAGGAAATTTTGGAAAATCAGAAACAGAGCAACAACTGGTAAGATAGAGGTAAAGTCAACATTGAGGTGGGGCTGGAGGAAGATAGCAGAGTGCTAGGCCTTCTCCATCGCTGGTCCCTCACCAACCGACACCTGGAGGAAGAACGCCTCATCTTCTGCCTTGGGATGCTCCAACCCCATGGCATCAATGTGGATTTCACCAGTTTTTTCATTTCACCTCTCCCCACCTTATCCCAGTTCAAACCTTTCAGCTCAGCACCGCCCTCATGACCTTCCCACCTGTCCATCGTCCTTCCCACCTACCCACTCCACCCTCTCCTCCAACCTATTACCTTTACCCCCACATCCATTCGGGAGAAAGTGAGGTCTGCAGATGCTGGAGATCAGAGATGGAAATGTGTTGCTGGAAAAACGCAGCAGGTCAGGCAACATCTAGGGAACAGGAGAATCGACGTTTCGGGCATTAGCCCTTCTTCAGGAATAAGGGCTAATGCCCGAAACGTCGATTCTCCTGTTCCCTAGATGCTGCATGACCTGCTGCGTTTTTCCAGCAACACATTTCCACCCCACATCCATTCACCTATTGTACTCAGCTACCTTCGCCCCAGCCCCACCTCTCTCCCATTTATCTCTCCAATCCTGAAGCTCCCAGCCTCATTCCTGATGAAGGGCCTTTGCCCGAAACGTCAAATTTCCTGCTCCTCAGATGCTGCCTGACCTGCTGTGCTTTTCCAGAGCCACACTCTTGACTGTAAAGCAGACCATGAAACTGCTCTTTCATCAGATGACTGATGACCCATGCCATTGGCTTGACTCTGCATTATAGAGCCATCCAGCCAACTGAGCCAACCAACCCCATTGTGACCACTATCTCTGAAGCAATTTATTTAGAAACCTGGAATATAGGCCATGATGTCTTGTGAAATTGTTCAGTTTTAGGATGGGAATTTTCTCTGATACTTCTACTCTGCTAATAATGATTGACTCTTTCAGTTCTTTGGTTACTTTCTATTTCTACTGTGTAATTTGTGACCACTACTCTGAAAACACACAAGATATTTGTTCAGCACTTCTGCTATTTTCTTATTCCACAGATAATTTCTTGTCAATGCTTACTTTAATCATTCTCCTTCTTAAAACTCAAACTTTTTGAAACCTGGTTTTAAGTTCCTTGCTCATTTAATCGGAATATTCTATTTATTTTATTATGATGCCTATTTTCTTTCTTATTCTATATTTTTCCCCTTTAAATCAACTTTTTGGCTGCTCTTTGCTGTTTCTAAACATTCCTAATCTCAAGATTATTTACAGTCCTTTGCAACATTGTAATTCTCTTCTTTTACAACCGTAACAAAGTTACAGCACAGGAAGAGGCCATTTGATCCATCATATCAGCACAACTGAAGAGAATTAGCTGCCCGTTCTTTCCAGTACCTGATCTGCAGCCTTGCGGGTTACAGCACTTTACATGCAGATCCCAGGTTGCTTTTGAATGAATTGAGGGTTTCCACTGCAATCACAAACTGGGCAGTGAATTTCAGACATTCACCACTCTCTGGATGAAAATATCTTTCACTATGTCCCCTTTAATCCTTCTCCCAGTCACATTAGATAGGGAATCTCCTGGTAATGACCTCTCTGCTCAGGGAAACAGGTCTTCCCTGTTTACCCTTCCAAGCCCTTCATTATTGTGTACACCACTGAGTAACCCCTGAGCCTCTGCTGTTCGAAGGACAAAAACCATAATCTATACAATCTTTGCAACAATTATGCCCTTCCTATAAATGTGGTGACCAGAATTATGCACAATATTCTGGTTGCAGTCTAATCAGTGTCTTATATAAATCTGCATACCTGCTCTTTTATTCAAGATCTTGCCTAATGAAGAAAAGCATCCCACATGGTTTCTATACAACTTTACCGTACCATCTTCAAGGGCCTATGGATAAAGTCTTCTAATCCATATGCAGATTTTTCTTGTTGAGTTTTTATTTTTAATGGAATGCTTTTACTGAACATTTTGAACTGTTTCCTTAAATGTTTCCCATGGTTTACTGCCATAAGTTTTAGTCTATTTATCCAAGCAACCTTAGCAAGTCCTCATACTCCAATAATTGGCTTTAAGTTTAAGATTCTTGGTAATGACCATAAAGCCTTAAGATGTAAGAGCAGAAGTGGGCCATTCAGCCCATTGAGTCTGCTCTGCCATTCAATATGATCAGGGTTGATATTCCTCAACTCCTTTGCTCAGAGAGTAGTAGGGACATGGAATGCCCTGTCTGCAAGAATAGTAGACTCGCCAACTTTAAGGGCATTTAAATGGTCATTGGATAAACATATGGATGAAAATAGAATAGTGTAGGATAGATGGGCTTCAGATTGGTTATACATGTTGGCGCAACATTGAAGGCCGTATTGCGCTGTAATGTTTTATATTCTGTGTTCCACTTTTCTGTCTTTTCTCTATAATTCTTGATTCCCTTATGGATTAAAAATATGTCTCTCTCAGTCTTTAATATATTTAATGGCCCAGTGTTGACATCCCTCTACAGTGGCTCAGTGGTTAGTACTGCTGCCTCACAGCACCAGGGACGTGGGTTCAATTCCAGCCTTGGGTGACTGTGTGGGTTTCTTCCAAGTGCTCCAGTTTCCTCCCACAATCCAAAGATGTACAGGTCAGGTGAATTGACTATGCTAAATTGTCCATATTGTTCAGGGATGTGTAGATTAAGTGCATTAGTTAGGGATAAGTACAGAGTAAGGGAATGGGTCTGGGTGGGTTACTCTTCAGAGGGTTGTTGTGGGTGCCTGTTTTCACACTATATGGATTCTATGATTCTAAAGAATTCCACATTTTCAGTACCTTCTGAAAGAAAAAAAATCTTTTCTGTCTTAAATGAGAAGAAACCTTTACTTTGAGATTATGCCCTCTGGTCCTAGACTTCCTCACAAGGTGAAACGATCTTTCCAAATTTACCCTGCCAAACCCCCTAAGAATTTTGTACGTTTCAATAATGATCTTTCAAAACGATCAAGACTTGTGTGGGAAGACTGGAGTATGTAAGTTTAAAACTAAACATAGAATTCAATTATATTATGATCACTTTATGCCAGATGATCTTTTATAATGAAACTATTAATTAAATCTACCTTACTGCATGGAACAAGATTTAAAGTGACTTTTTCTCCACTTTGTTTCACAAAATATTGTGCCAGGAAACTGCTGTGGAAGTTTTCAACAGATACACTTTCAGACTATCTTTGATTTGCCTAGTCTACATGAAGCCTGTGAACTCTATGAATATTGTATTGCCTTGGTTACAAACTCCAATAATTTCCTGACCAATGGTACAACTATTGTTAGGAGGCCTATAAACTACTCCAACTATTGTTTTCTAATGCTGATTTCCATCCATACTGATTCTACTTCATCATCTCCTCAGTCAAATCATTTCTCATTGCAGTCCTTATGTTACCTTTTGCTATCAAGGCTATTTGTTTTCCATTTACAACCTTCTGTCTTTTGACAATGTGTGTATCCTGGAATATTTATTTCCTATCTGGCCAGGGATGGGAATGAAGGCAGGCAGACACAGAATTTTACATCACCAGCTTGCATGTTAGTTCCCTGGTCCCATTCACCTTTGGGCCATTTTTCCAGAGGGGCGTTTGGGCAGAGTTACATATGCAGCCATTCAAGTTTATTAAAGGCTATCTAAGCAAGATCTACCTGCAGTCGATCTCTAGGGAACAGTCAGTGCTGTTGCCTGGAGGTGATCTCTTGGTGGTGGAATGGGAGAGGGTGGGAACAAGCACTTCAGGAAGTACTTACACCATCCACCCCAAATTCTGCCTGGATTCAGCACAGGCATGCAGGCTGCCATGTATGTTTCTACCTGCATGCACATAGATGCACTCCACTACTATTGCCACAATCAGTCCCGGGGGGAATTTTCTTACAAAGGCCAAATTTATTTTAAGAAGTTGTAGAGAGGGCACTTCATTTATCTGAATGGGCATCCTGCTGCAGGAGCTTTCAAACTGAAAGGTCTTAAAGAACCCTTCTGCTGTTCTTAATTTGACAACCAAGCTATCTTAATTGGCTATCATTGGCCAGTTCAGGGAAATATCACAGATGAGTGACTGGCTTCCACAAAGTGCATACTTCTGATCCCCACTTCAGCCTGAAGGTGGGGTGCTGAGAGCTGCTGGAAATCCTACACCAACTCTCTATAATAGCAATTGGATCTAAACAATTTCCCTTTAAAATTCTACAAGTTCATTTATCTCGTGACAAATGCTTTGTGTTTTTTTAAACTGCTATTCTCAGTTCATATATCAAACGATGAGTGATTGTATGATCAAATAGGCTAGAAATATAATTCATATCTGTTTCCCAGAAACTCAGCGCCAGTATGTAGGTGAAACACAAGTGACATTATCAGTAATGCTTTGAGTTTCACCCAGCTGGACAAAAGTCAATTATGATTCTTTTTGAGTAATGCTCTAATATGAGGACAATTTGTTTCAATTAGGATATAATAGGAACATAAATTTAATTTCCCAAGGCAATTAATCAGGCCCAGAACTCATTACTCACCACCAGTTCTTCCAGTTCTGAAGATTTTAATACTTGTTATCCCAGTTCATTGTAGCATTATGCCCAACTATTTTGAGAAGATAAAATTAATCTTTCCTCCAGTCTGAGCAGATGTACATTTGGTTAGCATCTCTACCAATACTATTCTAAATCAAAGCTAAGAAGGTGTATGACAAGACTTGGGAATGATTCAGTCTACCCTTCCCTTAGTCTTTACTCAGGTTCTTCCATATGACAAGGCTGTGGTCTGCAAGTCCTTGCATAGGCAAAAAGAAACTTGAAACTATGTCCTATGACACATTCTAGGGGGCCAATGTGCTAAGGTTTTTATAAGTGTAAATAAGATCTGGACTTGTCTGTTCAATTTTGGGGATGCAATGGCCTCATGTTATTATCACTAGACTAGTAACCCAGAAACCCAACCAGTGTTCTTGATTTGTTGATTGTAACCAGGTCAGCCAGGTTGATCTCATAAAATATGAGCTCCCTGGTAGGAGCTGTTAACCTGGTCCAATCAGGGAGCCCTGGCTGACAGGTATAAACAAGAGTGTCAGACATCCTGCTCACTGACGGCTAGTTCTGAGGGAGCAGGATCAGTGTCAAAGGCTCACCATATATAAATAAAGAGAGACTTGGTGATGGGATATTGGCCTCTGTGGAGTTACTTCGCTGGAGACCCAGGTTCAAATTCCACCATAGCTGGGGAGGTGACGGCCTAGTGATATTATCACTGGGCTGTTAAGTCAGAGACGCAGGTAATGATCTAGGGTCCTGAGTTCAAATCCCAGCAGGTAGATGGTGGAACTTGAATCCAATTAAAGATCAGGAATTAACAGTCTAATGATGACAATTCCTTGTCGATGGTTGGAAAAATCCATCTGTTTCACTCATGTCCTTTATGGAAGGAAATCTGCTATCTTTACTGGTCTGGCCTATGTGTGACTCCAGATCCACAGCAATGTGGTTCACTCTTAAATACCCACTGGGAATTAGGGATGGGCAATAAATGCTGGTCCAGCCATTGACACTGTCATCCATGAATGAATAAAAGAAACCATTGTGCAAACAATATGTTTTACAGAGGGCACAGAGGAAGGAAAGCAAGCAAACTAATCAATGGTTAATGAGACGGTTTGCAAGATAACAGAGCAGAAGGTCTGTGAAGAAAAACTAGTAATCATTGACTAATATGAGGCATTTTCACTTTATACATAAATGATCTGGATGAAGGAACTGAGGGCATTCTGGCTAAGTTTACAGATGATACAAAGATAGGTAGAGGGACAGGTAGTATTGAGGAGGCGGGGAGGCTGCAGAAAGATTTAGACAGGTTAGGAGAGTGGGCGAAGAAGTGGCAGATGAAATACATGGGAAAGTGTAAGGTCATGCACTTTGGTAGGAAGAATAGAGGCATAGATTATTTTCTAATTGGGGAGAAAATTTAGAAATTTGAAGTGCAAAGGGACTTGACAGTCCTGGTCCAAGATTCTCTTAAGGAATGAGTTGTAGGGAGAGGCTGAGCAGGCTGGGGCTGTTTTCCCTGGTGCGTCAGAAGCTGAGGGGTGACCTTATACAGGTTTATAAAATCATGAGGGGCATGGATAGGATAAATAGACAATGTGTTTTCCCTGGGGTGGAGGAGTCCAGAACTAGAGGGCATAGGTTTAGGGAGAAAGGGGAAAGATATAAAATAGACTTATGGGGCAACGTTTTCATGCAGAGGATGATATGTATATGGAATGAGCTGCCAGAGGAAGAATTGGAGGCTAGTACAATTGCAACATTTAAAAGGCATCTGGATGGGTATATGAATAGGAAGGGTTTGGAGGGATATGGGCCGGGTGCTGGCAGGTCGGACTAGATTCGGGTGGGCTACCTGGTTGGCATAGATGAGTTGGACTGAAGGGTCTGTTTCCATGCTGTACATCTCTTTGACTCTAAGACTCTAAAACTTAGAGTCGGTAGTTAGGAAGGCAAATACAATGCTGACATTTATTTTGAAAGGATTAGAATATAAAAGTAGGGATGTACTTCCGAGATTTTATAAAGCTCTGGTTAGACCCACATTTAGAGCATTGTGAGCAATTTTGGGCCCGCCCTCAGGAAGGACGTACTGGTCCTGAGCAAGTCCAGAGGAGGTTCACAGAAATGGTCCAGGAATGAAAAGCTTAACATAAGAGGAAAGTTTGAGAACTCTGGGACTATACTTGATGGAGTTTAGAAGGATGAAGGGTGAATCTGATTGAAACTTATAGAATACTGAATGGCCTGAACAGAGTGGATGTTGGGAAGATGTTTCTATTGGCAGGAGAGACGAGGACTAGAGGGCACAGCCTGAGAGTAAAGGGAAGACCGGCTGAAACAGAGAATAGGGGAAACTCCTTTAGCCAGACAGTGGTGAATCTGTGGAATTCATTGTCACAGAAGGCTGTGAAGGCCAGGTCATTGAGTATATTTAAAACAGAGATAGATAGGTTCTTAATTGCCAAGGTTACAGTGAGAAAACAGGAAAATAGAGTTGAAAAACCTAACAGCCATGATTGATTGGCACCACAGACTCAATGGGTCAAATGACCTAATTTCTGCTCCTATATCTTCTTGTCTTTTGGTTTTAGATTGAGTGGAAAAATGTTAGACCTAAAATTTAATTTCAGTGTAGGATGGATCTAGTAAGACAGAGGACACGTAGTTCAATAATGACTCATCCAGATGGCAAATTAATAGAACAATGGAGAGACAAATGATATATTTTTTTGAGCCTGCATGGATGGGAACTGCAGACCCAGACCCATGCCCCACCTATCTACATAACCCCACAGTAACCATGGCTAACCCACCTAGGCTGCACAACCTTGGACACTATGGACAATTTAGCATGGCTAAGCCACCCAACCTGCACATCTTTGGACTGTGGGAGGAAACCGGAGTGCCCAAAGGAAATCCACGCAGACACAGGGAGAATGTGCAAACTCCACACAGACTGTCGCCCTGGTTGGAATGGAACCCTGACATTGTGGGACAGCAGTGCTAACCATTGAGCCACCCTTAAGGTCACTTTTAAGTCTTACATTCGAGATTTTGAAATGGCTGGACAGGTTACAGTGCTTTCAGAAACTGATTGACTGGAGGCTGACGGGAACAATGGAAGCTTATCTAAGAATTTCCAGCATTCAACCCTCAAGCTTGCCATCCCATTCAATGAGATAATTGCTGATCTATTTGTGGCCTTAATCTACTTGCCTGTCTGCACCCCCATAATCTTTGATTCTATTGTCAATCTAAGATCTACCTAATTCAACCTTGAATATATTCATTGACCCAAACTGTATTGATGGAGGATGGATATAATTCTAAAAACTACAGTCACAGGATCATCCAGCATGGAAACAAACCTTTCAGTCCAACTCGTTCATGCTGACCAAATTTCCTAAACTCATTTGCCTATGTTGGCCCATATTCCTCTAAACCTTTCCTATTCATGTCCAAAAGTCTTTTGAATGTTGTAATTGTACCTGCATCTAGCATTTCTTCTGGCAGTTCATACCACATAGGAACTAACACACTTTCTCCTCTCACCTTATACCTATGCCCTTTAGTTTTGAACTCACCTACACTAGAGAAAAGACCTTGGTTATTCAGCTTATCCATGCCCTTCATGATTTTATAAATCTCCATAAGGTCACTCCTCAGCCTCTTATGCTCCGGTGAAAGAGATCCAAGCCTATCCAGCCTCTCCTTATAACTCAAATTCTCCAGTCCTGGCAGCATCCTTGTTAATCTTTTCTGCACCATTGCTAATTTAATAATATTCTTCCTATAGCAGGGTGACCAGAACTGTACACAATATACCAAAAGTGACCTCACTAACACTCTGTACAACCACAACATGACGTCCCAGCTCCTATACTCAATGATCTGAGCAATGAAGGCAATTGTGCCAAACACCACCTTAACTATCCAAAATCTTTCCTCTCTCACCTCAAACCTATGCTCTCTAATTTTGGACTCCCGCACCCTGGGGAAAAACACCTTGATTATTCACTCTTTCATGCCCCTCATGATTTTATAGACCTCTATGAGATCACCCTTCAACTTCCAAAGCTATGGGGAAAGAAGTCCGAGCCTAGCCAATCATGCCTTACAACTCAAACCTTCCAGTGCTGGTAACATCCTTGTAAATCCTTTCTGTACCCTTTCCAACTTAATAATATCCTTCCAATAACAGGGTGACCAAAACTGTACACAGTACCCCAAAAGTGGCCTCACCAACGTAACTAATGACCCATATAATCCAAATCCTCAACCCATACCAATATTTCACGCCCCCCCCAAACCCCCTCAACCTTTATGCTGTACACAAGAAATTTGGCCTGTTCATGAATGTTGCCAAATCAAAATTCAAATCAACCCATACCTGGTTATCTGACTACTTCAATTTCAGTATGTACTGAATTAGAGATTCTGGAATATGCTGAGTATTTCCCATACAGTGTCTTCTCCAAATTGATGAGGAGATCCAACACTAACAGCGGCACCAGTGCAGCTTTCTCCAAACCAAAGAGTCTTACTGTAAACACTAATTGTTATCATCACCCCAGTATCAGCATAAAGAACCAAGAGAATGTCCATCAGCAATACCTCTGCCATGCCCTCCACTTTCAATGGAATGACCGTTGAATGAACTTCTTAAAGCAGCTGCAGAAGCGTTGCTCAACTCTGGCAAAAATCAATTTTGATGGATTGAACACCGTGTCCAAATGGTGAAAAATGGTCTTCCCAGACAGACAATTCTGCTTTGCAACTGTCAAATGGCCGATTTTGCTTGTTTCAAAGGCACGCTGAAAATCTTATGAAGTATGGCCGCGTCGACATGAATAGCTGGGATGAGCTTGCTACCACAATTCTGCAGAACGGTGACAATTTGTCCATCAACCTGCTTCATGTTTTGAACCTTAATGTCTTAACGAGACTGAGCAGTGGCACATATGAAAAGAATAGGAAGCAAATCCTGCACTCCAAATCCTTATACCATGTGTGTAACCTAGGAAGGTAATCTCTCCCCTTTCCCTCTCATATCTTCCAGTATTAGATTCGGATCAGTGTCAAAGCTGTTCTACCTTGAGTGCCAGCTCGTCTTCACTTCTTACTTTTGTCTTAGTAGAAGGCTTTCATGCAAATTATAGACCTCTCCTTTAGGCCAACCAGCAATGGTTGCCATGAGTGTCTAAATAGGTCTCACCAGATCCCATCTGACCCATTCCTACTGCTGCCTCACCTGTGTCTAATTAAACAGAAAACTTGTCCCCCAAATCAATTAGGGGATTCACCAGAGGCAGGTTTCTGGTAACAGTAAGGCATGGTAATAACAAACTCTGTTTCTAGCACCATGGATAAAGCTTTCAGCAATGATATCAAAAATGCATTTGGATGCTTGGCTGACTTAATTACCAGAGCAAAGTCAGGTCTGATGAGCCAAATGGCATTTTCCTGTTCTGATGCTGCAAATGGCAAAAAAAACCCTAGTTCAATACACCGAAATTTTAGGCTAGGTCTACTAGTTGTATTAATCTCATTGTTGAAATAATTTGGCCAGCAAGTGCACAATTGTACCAAGTCTGAGACCAGTTTTTTTCAATGTTGCATTCATCTTAAAAATAGAATGGAAACAGACCTCAGAAAGAAGTCTCAAAAAGTGATCTTGATCTATCTGACAGGCTAGACTATGAGTGGGGGGGTATAAAGAAAATAACAACTTTCATACACTTTTAAAACATCAGTTCCTAATTATCTGATTATTGTTGTTTATTTCTAAGGGATCTTAAAGACACTTTTAGACATGATAGCGATACACATATATTCCTATATTCAATAAGTTCAAAGATAAATATATCCAGGAGTTATTGTCATTCAAGTAAGGGTCTTATTACTTTTCCACATGAATTTCTAAAGCAAGAATTTGTTTTCTTCCTCTAGAAATATTGAAGTTACATTATTTGTAATTTCATTGATCACAGTGGCAGTGTATATTTTCTCTCTGCTAGTTTTCTTCCTATTTTTAAGTTTTTTTACACCTCATTATTGTTGATTTAATTGGCATTTTAAAATGCAATACAGCCTCTTGTGCCATTTAGAATGTTATGTGGTGTTTATACTCGAGGCAAGGGTCATTTTACTTAGAATTGGGCGAAATCAAACAGAATTCAGGGTGGACCCACAAACCTTGTCTGTAGAACTCTTCACAAACTTTCTCACTCCATTGCTTGCTCATATTCCAGACTCGACAAGGATTACAGATATCTGCACACTTCAGTGCTATCTGAAACAAAAATCAGAAATTATGTAAGGCAGTAGAAATGAAGAGTTGTGTGCTTTTTTATAAACAAAGCAATGTTACACATGTAATATTCTTCTAAATCGCAGCATGTCTGGCTCCACAGTTATAGACTGTAAATGACAAACCTACATGAGCCCAGGAAATAAATTAGTATTTTAAGGAAAGGTCTCAAATCACTTGTTTCATTCATATCAGATTATGTACACCTGTAGTAAGAAACTTACATGGCTGATCATTCTTGACTGTTGCATATTTGCAATAACTTGCAGTAGCTCTGCAAACCATGTAAAACATCCATTTCAGGCAGCATAGAATGGAGAGGACATGATGGGTGCGATTCTTACTATTTCAGTTCATCTGTTTTCACAAAAAAGGAATTCGTATCTTCTCTGGCCTCTTAGAGGTCAGTCATAGATATGATCTATTATTTTTAAAATCTCCAAGTAGTAGCTATTACTCTGTGGAGACTGTAGAAAGGAACAAGGAAAACCGAATTGCAATCTGCCTTAGAGATTTGCAAAAACAATCCCCTTTAATGAGGTGGGAAACACTACTGGGTGATTTCTGGAAATGATCGTAACCAAGCAGAGGCACTTTTGTTTGTGTGCCCGAGATGGATGCTTGCAGAGCTACATTGAGAAGCCTTTAGCTTTTTTTTTGAATTATGCTTTATTAATGTAGTAAAGACAACATTGAAGAATTACTTGGCAAGCACCTCATCAACATATATAGTTACCCCTAGGAAAGTAGGCAGCAAGCATTCTGAAAAGTTAGATGTTAAAAGGGTTAATCACCACATGCTGGAAAACTCTTACCACAAAAACGCAATCACACACTCTACTCTTGAGAAAGAGCTTATCGAAAATACAAATTCACAGACTAATTAATATGTTGTGTCATGGTGTAAGTAGGGCTAACATTTTGAACAGCCTTTGCCATGGCTGCTGAGCACACTCCGTTAGAACAAGGGAGCTCCTCAGCCTCATGTTTTAGCATTTGCTGCTACTCAGCTATTTCTACACCTTAAAGAAAGGAGGCCATGTAACTTAGGCTTAATGAGCAAGGCCGGTGTCTCCAATATTGTATTTTCAGCAGCCATTGATTTATTGAAGATGCTAAATGTAATGATAACTTTATTGCTGGCCAGATTGTACTGCCACTGTGGCCAAACCAAAGCCAGCCCACCTGCATGTGTGATTTCAATGTCAACAAAAATTTTCAGTTCAAACATATCTGCCATGATCAAATGGTGGAGCAGACCCGATGGGCTAAATGGCCCAATTCTGTGCCTATATCTTATGGTTTAATGATCTTTCTCCTGCAGTTCAATGGCAATTGAAATAAGGTTAGTTTGTGTATTCCCAAGTCTGGTCTCATTGTCTCTCCAAACTGGATACTCCGCAGGCAACCTTTCATGTCCAATATCTACCCATTATGATGTATGTTCAAGAAATCAGTTCTTTGATGCCTGACCCAGTTAACAGGTTTCAATGTCATTGGATAAAAACGTAATTTCAGTTCAGACAGTTTTGTTTATTCCAATGAATACATTAACTTCCATTAATTTGTGGTCAGGTGATCACTGCAGCCATTTTAAGTCACGGGTTTGTCCTCTAGAAATCATTTCAGTCCATGAAAGGTCTCAGTTATTAAAATCAGAAAATGAAAGTTGAAAATTGATAGTCAATATTTTACCATCATCATGACAAAGGGCAAAACCACTCAACAACACATCAATCGGCTTGGATCAGGGCAGGAGTGGTGATCTGCTGGCACTTAGCCTAGCAATCATTTTTGCAAGCCCTTATTTTGATATATCTTAAAGTAGGTCATTCTGAAGTAGAGTCATATCGGACTTGAAACACTAACTCTGTTTCTCTGTCGACAGATGCTGTCAGACCTTTGATTTCTCCTGAATTTACTGTTATTATTTCAGTTTTACAACATCTGCTGGATTTTGCTTTTGTTTGATATAACCTTCATGTCTGGCCAAATAATCAAAACTATTTTCTTCTCCCTAACGGCATCGATTGTCCCAATAACATGGTGTCTTGCTGAAGGATAATAAAAGAAAGGTAGCGCAGTGGTAATGATATTGGTGTAGTGATCCAGAGCACTACTAATGCACTGGAGATGGGTTCAAATTTCACCACAGCAGCAGGAGAAATTCAAATTCAATTAATTCAATAAACCTGAAATTAATTTGATAATAAAACTACCAGATTGTTGTTAAAAAATTCTGCTTCAAAATAATATTCAGCAAAAGGAAATCTTTTATCCTTACCCAATTTGGTCTTCATGAGACTGGTTGAATCTGAACAGCTACAGAAAAGAAAGTAGAATGGAAATAAAGCAGACAGACCACCCGCCATCAACGCGGGCACTGGATGTAACAAATGTACATCCTGCCCAGTTGACCCCATAAAGACCTCTCCATTAGCATCTGCGGGTTTCTGTCAAAAGCGAGAAAACCATCCTACACAATAGTTAAGCAACATAATCATACTCACAGAATCATGCCATACAACCAACATCCCAGATTTTTCCATCACTACCACTGGGCCTGTCCTGTCAGTGGGACCAGAAGTGATTGCACTGTAGTAAACACTTGGGAAGGGAGTCCTCAATAACGACTCTGGACCTCATTAAGTCCCATGGTATCAAGACAAATATTCTGAAGGAAACCTTCTGATTACCATATACCCAACCACAGCCCCGCTCCCTGCCACCTCAGCCATCATTCCCTCAATGCATCAGTGCTTCTCTACATTGAACACCACTGGAAACACTGAGGATAACAACAGGTCAGAACATTTAATGGATGGGTTGTTTAATGTTTATCACCAAGGTAGCATTGCTACTGACTGAGTTGGGTTCAATCTGTAAGTTATACTTGTTGGAGATGGCTTGCAGTACATAGTGAGATAAACAACTCACCCTCATCAATTTATTTGTCACAGATACATGGGCACATAACAATATTGTTAGTAGGGACCACAGTGAAATAGTCTTGTCATCTGACTAAGGACAACCTCACTGATGACATTACCATCATGTTAAATGGAATAGATCCAGAAAACATCAAGCAGCTCATATTTATGAGGAATTTAGGATGTGCTGTGTCAGCCTTCAATACCAGCAGGATTGTTTTCAGTCATCATATGTTACCTCATGATCCAACATATTCCCCACTCTACATTATCAACAAGACAGAGGGCCAACCCTAATCCAATGAAAAGTGCAGGAGGATGTGGCAGAAACAGGGCTATGCATGTCTAAAAATGAGATGTCAGTCTGGTGAAGTTACAACACAGGACTACTTGTATGCCAGACAGCAAAAGCAACGTGCTACAGGTAGGGCTAGATGGTTCAATAACCCAGTGATCAAGGTCAAAGCTTTGCTGTCCTGCCACATTCAGCCATGAAGGGTGGTATGCAGTTAAACAACTAACAGGAGGAGGAGGCTCCACAAAAATCCAAATCTTCAATGATGAGAGAGCACAGCACATCAGTGCAAAAGACAAGGGACAAATCAGAGGCATGACTGAATCATCCCACTAGTGTGGATGGGTGCAGCTCCAACAACAGTCAAAGTTATAGGAAGAATAGTATTATGTTGGACAGGGTTTCAGTAAGGCATTTGATAAGGTTCCCCATGGTAGGCTCTTTCAGAAAGTTAGGAGATATGGGATACAAGGTAATTTTGTTATCTGGATGCAGAAAGAAAACAGCAATTGGTAGTGGATGGAAATTATTCTGACTGGAGGTCGGTGACTAGTGGTGTCCCCAGGGATCTGTTCTTGGGCCTCTGCTCTTTGTAGCTTTTATAAATGACTAGGATGAAGAAGTGGAAGGTGGGTTAGTAAGTCTGCCAATGACACAAAGGTCGGTGGTGTTGTAGATATTGTCGAGGACGTTTGCAGGCTACAAGACATTGACAGGATGTGACAGATGGAGTTTAACCTGGATAATTGTGAAGTGATTCATTTTGGAAGGTCAAATTTGAATACTGAATGCAGGGTTAAAGACAGGATTCTTGGCAGTGTGGAGGAACAGAGGGATCTTGGGGTCCACGTACATAGATCACTCAAAGTTGCCACCCAAGTTGATAGCGTTGTTAAGAAGGCGCACAGTGTTTTGGCTTTCATTAACAGGGGGATTGATTTAAGAGCCGTGAGGTTTTGCTGCAGCTCTATAAAGGCTGAAGAAGTGCTCATGCCCGAAACGTCGATTCTCCTGCTCCTTGGATGCTGCCTGACCTGCTGCGCTTTTCCAGCAACACATTTTCAGCTGCAGCTCTATAAAACCCTGGTTAGACCACACTTGGAATATTGTGTCCAATTCTGGTCACCCCATTATAGAAAGGATGTAAATGCTTTAGGGAAGGTACAGTGGAGTTTGACAAGGATGCTGCCTGGATTGAAGGTCTTGTCTTATGAAGAGATGTTGAGTGAGCTAGGGCTTTTCACACTGCAGAGAAGAAAGAAGAGAGGTTACTTGCTAGAGGTGTACAAGGTAATTAGAGGCATTACCCAGGGCAGAAATGACTGTCATGAGGGATCATCATTTTAAGAGAATTGGAGGAAAGTGTAGGGGAGATGTCAGAGGTAGGTTCTTTATGCAGAGAGTGGTGGGTGTGTGGAATGCACCACCAGCGGTGGTAATAAGCGACTGCTAGACAAGCACATGGACGGCAGTAAATTGAGAGATGTGTAGATTAGGTTGATCTTCGATTAAGATAAATGCTCGACACACAACTTCGTGGGCGGAAGGGCCTGTACTGTGCTGTACTGTTCTATGTTCTAAGAGATTTACGAGGATATTGCAGGGTATGGAGAGTTTGAGTTACAAAGAAAGGCTGGATAGGCTGGGACTTTTCTCAATGGAGGAGGTTGAGAAATTACCTTATAAGCAGTTTATAAAATAATGAAGGGTATAGAAAGAGTTAATGGTAGCTTTTCTTTTCTCTGGGATGGGGATTTTAAGGAGGCACGCTTATAAGGTAAGAGGAGAGAGATTTAAAAAAGACATGAGGGGCAAATCTTTTACACAGAGGGTGGTTCATATGTGGAATGAACGTCTGATGAAGTGGTGGATGTAGGTAAAATTACAACGTTTAAAAGAAATTTGGATAAGTACATGAATAGGAAAGGTTTGGAGGGATATGGACCAGGAGCAGACGGGTGGGACTAGTTTAGTTTGGGATTATATTCACCATGGACTGGTTGGACCGAAGGGTCTGTTTCTGTGCTATATGACTCTGTGACTCTTAAGAAGCTTAACACCAGCCAAGACTAAGCAGCCCACTTAATTGGCACCCTGTTCACTGTCTTAAAATTCAGTCCCATCACCACCAATGCACATTGGCAGCAATATTTACCATCTTCAAGGCGTACTGTAGGAACTCACCTGGGCTCCTTCAATAGCACCTTCCAAATCCACAACCTTTAACATCTAGGTGGACAAAGGCAACAGATGCATGGAAACAGCACCACCTGTAAATTTCCCTCGAAGCCATTCACCATCCTGAATTGTAACTGTATCTATGTTCCTTTACTGTGACCAGTTCAAAGCCCTGGAACTCTTTCTAACAGCACTGTGGGTGTCCCTGCACCTCAAGGATTGCAGTGATTTAAGAACCTTTACAAAAGTAATTAGGAATGGGCAATAGATGCTGACCTGAGCAATGACACTCACAGCCTATGAATGACTGACTAAATTTTAAAAAAATGGAGATGACAACAAAAGCAATTTATTGCTCCTGACACCATCAGGCTATGACTTCTTTAGCTGTTAATGTTGCGAAAAGAAAACAAATTGCTTTGCAGACTTGCCATATTGAATCAGTGATTTTGGAAAATCAGTCTACTTATTTTATTCCATTAACCTACCTGAAGAATGAAGTGTTTATGATCTGCATCCTCCAATGATAAATCTCTGTTGTCCAAATGAGTTTTCATTCTTGTAAGAAACTCATTTTGTCGGCTAATATCCGTGGCCAGAATGAGAGATCCTAACTGTTGCTCAATATCTTGTCTGCAATAGGAGCAAATTGCATTATTCTCTCAATGTTGTTAGTTTTACTGAATATTGCAAATCTAAAGAAATATGGGAGTCACCCTGTGTGTCACAATGTAGGGATGAAAACGAGATTATTGATCTGTAAGCATTCAGCAATGAAGAGATGCTTTACAGAAGACAGTGCTTCTCTACATAGAGTAGAATTAGAGGAAAAACTTCTGTGATTCACCTCCCACCAATCAACTTCATTTGTCGTGGATATATGAGCGCTCTTGCTTATTTTCTGTAGCCTTATTCATGTTTGATTATGCTCATTTATGGAGTGAAATGAAGCCAAAAGAAATGGCATGTATTCCAATACTTTTGCAAGGAGAATTGAGAAATACTAATATTCAATGTTGTTTCCATGCCACCTTTTGCTGTCACATATTCAACAATTAATTCAAAATTGGTTCACTTCCCATCTCATACTCATTTCACAACTGAGTGCTGCTTTAAATCATTAGCCTTCATTAAATATCAAGGGAACACTATTTTTTGACTACAGTGCATTGAATATCTATAAATAAATATTACTCACATCATTTCCACAGGCAGATGAGCCAGCAGACCTGATTCTCGAAGCATCCCAACTGTTGATCTCCAGTGGTGATTCTCCAGTACAGAGATATTCTTAAAAAGAGAGGAAATTAAATAAATAAAAGATACTTTTATTTCCGTAATGGCCCGGTGAGTAAATGAATAACCTAGCTACTCAAAACAGAAGACCTTTGGTCTGTGCTGAGTTATTGGGTCTCAATGGGACAACACTGTGGGATGGCTGCATTTAAGCACTGCTAAGAAGGGGGTAGGAAAAATAAATCGTGCTGGCTCCGACATTAATTGCTTCTCTAATTTGGGAATAGCTTAATCCCTGATTGACACCTCCTCAATTGAGATTGGGAACTTGCATCACAAACAGCTGCGAAAGGTGTACTAAATTGCTCCTAAAGATCTTCAGTTAGGCTAACAGTGTTTATACATCTAAAGACTCACCATAAAAACATGTGACAAGTCCAATCTTATCAATTACTGTACCATCAGTACACTTGGAATCATCAGCAAAGTAATGGAATATGTGATTGATAATCCTATCACTTGGCACTGTCCCAATGATGCTCAGTTTGACCTCTGCTGGGGCTACTTAGTACCAGATCTCATTACAGCCTTGATCCAAGCAAGGAGAAAATAGCTGAATTCAAGAGGTGAAGCAAGATTGAACTCCCTTGACATTGAGGCAGCACCTGACCCACAATAGCATCACAGTGCTTGCGAACAATTAAAGTTAATGGAAATCAGAGGAAACCTATATACTGGTTTAAAGTTATACCAAGTCCAAAGAAAGATTCCATTGGCTGTCTCAGGCCAGTCACCTCAGCCTTCAGATAACATCCAAAGTTCCTCAGTAGTATCCTTGACATAAATGTCTTCACCTGCATCTTTAATGACCTTCCAGTCACTGTATGATCAGAAGTGGATATGTTCACTCATGACTTATAGTGTTCAGCACTATTTATGACTATCATTCACTGAAACAGTCTGTACCTCATGCAACAACACATAAATAACATATACATTTAGATTGTGAAATGGCAAGAATGACTGGTCTCAGTTCAGGACTTATACTCCTGGTCTAGATCTTTTTTTATAATTATGCTAAACTTAATTAAATCACTTCAGTGGAATCACTTCTATTAAAAATGCTCTTCCACTGATACCCCTTTCACCTGCCCAGTACAGCATATGTACATTTGTGAAAGAACAATTAGTTACCATGTTTACCTGGTATAAGCTGGCTAGATGGTGTTTGGTTTTGATGAGAAAGGGTTGGTTGACTCCTGGATGATCAACATCATGCGCTGCAGCTGCCGTCAAACCAAGCATGATATCAAGTGGTGTCAAAAACTCGGCGAGCTTTCATAAATGGAAAAGTAAAATGGAAAAATTATTAGAATATACTTATAAGGTATTTAAACCATTACTAAATATTATGCCATTGCAGCTAGTAATATTCTAATGATTTAAAAATCTTGAATATAATCATATGTGCAAATATAATCATAGTGACAACAACTCAGGTTTCCTACAAAGTTGGATGAATTACATACAATGAATAACTCAAGTGAAGTATATTTTCCAACCTGTTTAGCATCTGCGAGTTTTAAGAAGCTTTAAAGCTCATGTTGAGGTTCTGAATGTAGGTTTGCTCACTGAGCTGGAAGGTTAGTTTTCAGGCATTTTGTCACCATACTAGGTAACATCAGTGAGCCTCCGGATGAAGCACTGGTGGTATGGCCTGCTTTGTATTTATGTGTTTTGGTTTCCTTGGGTTGGTGATGCCATTTCTTGTGAAGTTGTCATTTCCTGTTCTTTTTCTCAGGGGGTGGTAAATGGAATCCAAATCAATGCGTTTGTTGATAGAATTCCGGTTGGAATGCCATGCTTCTAGGAATTCTTGTGCGTGTCTCCTAGAAGCATAGCATTCCAACCGGAACTCTATCATCAAACACATTGACTTGGGTCTCATTTACCACCCCCTGAGAAAAAGAACTGGAAACAACATCACCACAGGAAACAACGTCACCACAGGAAATCACATCACCAACCCAAGGAAACCGAAACACATAAATATAAAGCAGGCCATACCTACAGTGCTTCATCCTGTGGCTCACTGATGATGTTACTTAGTATAGTGACGAAACACATATTTAGTGTTCATATAACACCTCCTTGATTCTGCATATTTGCATTCTTGCTTCATTATGCATTCTTATCTAATTACAGACTACAACCCAGTTGCGGAGTAATCTTTCATCTTATTCACATAAACAAGGGAAAGCTACTGAAAATTATAAATAATGATTACATTTATCAATACCCTGAGATGTTTCATACACAGCAGAAAACATCTGACCTATTCTAGTTCAGTGGACACCTATGGATTCTGTGGTGTAACATTATATGAAATAGGAATAGAAAGAGAGAAACTGCTCCCACTGGCGAAATGATCAAGTAGTAGAGGGCACAGATTTAAAGTCTTTTGCAAAAGAAGCAAATCTGAAGCAAAAAGAGAACTTTTCACAAAGTGAGTGGTTAGGGTCTGAAGTGCATTGCTTGAAAGTGTGGTACAAAGGTCCAACTGAGGCATTTCAGAGGGAATTGGATGATTAGTTAAAAAGAAACCAATGATTAGGATTATGGAGATAAGGCAGTAGATTCACACTCAGTTCAAATGCTCAGAGAGCCAGTGCAGACTGAATGGCCTCCCTTTGTACTATAATAGTTTTGTGATTCTGTGGAAGAAAGTATTTAGAAGGCATATTAAGTTGGGGCTCAATAGAGTTGGTCATTTAAAACCAATCCTATGTTTACAAACCAATATATGGCTTTGTAAAAGAGTGAAAGTATAGACTTGGAACTTAAGAGTTATAGTAGAAATCTTTAGTCAGTGTTTGTAAATCTCTTGGGTCTATAAATTGAAAATGAATGGCAAACCTGGAGAGGACCAAATTAATTGACTGACCATTATGATTTGCAATACAAATTTTGAACTCACCATTATATACTAGACAAGAACCTGGTGTGACTAAAACAGAAGCAAAATTGGTAGCTGTAAAAAAAGAATATTTTTCCAAATAAACTGTTCACTCCACAATACCCTGATCCACTCCTTTATCACTACCAATGCCTCATCCTCTCCCATAGCACATTCCTGTACAATTGCAGGAGATTTAGCACTTGCTTTTTTAACTCCTCCCTTTCACTGTCCAAGGCCCCAATCACTCTTTGTGGGCAAAGCAATGATTTACTGCATTTCTTCAAATATAGTCTCTTGTATTTGCTACTCACAGTATGGGCTCCTTAACATTGGGAAGACTAAATGCAGTCTGGTGCCTGCTTTGTGGAGCACCTCCATTCAGTCTGCAAATGTGATCCTGACCTTCCATTTGCTTTCCATTTTAATGCCAAGTGATCTCATACTTGCAGATCTGATCTAGGCCTGCTACAGTGTTCCACTGAAACACAATACAAGCTAGAGGAACAGTACTTAATTTTCTATTTAGGCACATTATAGCCTTCTGGATTCAATACTGAGTTCAGCAACTCCAGACCACAAATTCTGGTCTCCATTTTGTTGCAACTTCCTCCCCCCACTCCACCCAGTGTCTGGTTTTCTTGGTTTTGCTTTCAAGCAGAGTGGACCTATAATCTGATATTAACACCTACAGGTAGTTCTTCTGCAACCCGATAGTTGCATTCTTGTGTAACTCCGCATTATAGAAAGATTTTGCTTTGGAAGCAGTACTTAAAGTGATGGCGATGTAATCACATTACAGCCAACACGGTTTTAAAAGTTTGTGCTTTAGAAACAGTGTTCCCAATTTGTCAATCACAGTATAGTGAATTATAATGCACACATTTTGTATTATTAACATCTGCGATGTACCTATCACTTCTCTGCAACCATTACTATTCATTTAAAAAAAACCTGTAGATACTGGAAATCAGAAACAAACACAGAAATTGCCAGAAAAACTTAGAGGTTCGGCAGCATCTGTGGAATGACAGCAGAGTTGACGTTTCAAGTCCAATGACCCTTCTTCGGAATATTCAGAGCAATTCTGAAGAAAGGTCATTGGACCTGAAAGGTTAACTCTGCTTTCTCTCCACAGATGCTGCCAGACCTGCTGAGTTCTTCCAGCAATTAGTGTTTTCATCACTCCTTTTATCTTTTGCTTTGTGACACTTTTGATCTCTAATCTCCCCCACTCTCAAATTGTATCTGACCTTTCCTTCTGCTCCACTTGCTTCACCCTACCATTTTTCTACCATAACTTTACCTCTTCTCTGCAGCTCTGAAAAGGAGTCAATTTGGACTTAGAACATTATTTCTCTCACCACAGATGCTGCCAGACCTGCTGAATTTCTTCATCTTCTTCCGAGTTTTATATCTGATGTGACCACCAAGCCTCACCCCTGCTAGCTCTCTGAATCCACAAAGGTCATGAGTTGGGAGAGACCTTTAGTTTATGTGCACAAAACAGGCATTCATGCCATTTGGATGCATTTTGCAAACATATGTGCATGCATACCTTACATGTGATATTAGTACCCTCTTTTGACATTATGCAACAGGACAGAAATTAATACTTTTGGTGTAAAATATTTGTCACAACAGCTAATATTAGTCTGTTCTTGTTAGATGTTAATGCATTGTTGCATTTATTCCTAACTTCTTTTATTTGTTATTTATCAATACAATCTTTAGATATGAACATTAGTCCACACCTGTAACTTACAAACCTGACTCATATTTGCTTTTGATTCCTGCACATGTTCTTTGAAATAATTCTCCACAGTCTGATTACCCTGCCCTTTCCTCATTCCCTTTAAAAGTGCTTTGCAAAATAATGCTTTTAGCAACTATGAACAACAAAGCTTTAGCATGAAGATGTAGGTCATTGAACGTTATATAACCCTCTACGGTTTTATACTTTATACAGTGAAAACTCCTAGATGAATAGATTTAAAAAGTTCTCAAAACAACTTCAGTCTTTTTGATATAAATTCACTTGTGTGAATGAATTATCAACAACTTATAAATAAGTCAGCCTGGTTTATTTTCAATCCCTTTGGTGGTTACTTGTCTATTTCCAAACAACAGGGGAGTTGTTGATCAGTGAGAACTGTGATTTCATTCAACATCAATTTAGATTGAACACTAATGAACATGAAAGAGAGAACATTAAAAAACATTGCACCAGAACTAGAAGTAAATTTTGATAATTTTAAATCAAACCACAAGAATGTTTGTGAAAAATGAAATTCAGATTCCAGTCATTGTAACAACCATTACTTTGTTTACATTTGTGTTTGGAGTAACAACTGAAAATCACTCTGGGCTTTAGTCTCTGGTTTGCAGTAAATAATATGATGGAACCATTTAAACTTCTGTACAAATGAGATTTATACACAAATGGGCAAGTGATATCAAGTTGCCACACAATTCATATGCCTCTTGGTTTAACGACATTGTAAAATGTTTAATTCCCTATACATTTGGGTGATTATTTAAAATCAAAATTATTTGCGACTCTTGAAAGTTTATCTGTCCACCAGAAAACATCAAAATAACGTCAGGAATTTATTTTGGCTTTCAAGTTTCTGGTATTCTTCCATCGCTGCACCAGGAGCATGAGATTGTCATCTGCAGCTCAATACTTCTTGTAAGCCATGAACCTACATTTACTTTTCACTTTGGCTTCTGGCAGAGTGAATGGCACAATTGTGCACAAGGAGACATGTCTTTCTGTCTTCAGTTCTCCATTTTTCTCCAAACAGAGATTGTCAAGCACGATAAAAAGATAAACATAAACATTTTCCACTCAGACAAAATCCTGACTGCAGATATAGAAGGGCCATTTGTGATCAATTGCCTGTTGTCTATCACCATTGCAATTTCCAGGGTCAGCCAATATGGGAAATATTTCCTGTAGTGCCAAAAGCAAGACAAATCAATCCAACCAACAACTACTTCATCAATCTATTCTCGATTATCAGCAAAGTGATGGAAGGGAGCTGTCAACATACTATCAAGCAGTACTTATTCAGCTGGTAACTGATTCTCAGTTTGGATTTCCACAGCCATTTGGCTTGGGACCTCATTACAATTTTGGTCCAAATGCGAACAAGAGGGCTGAACTCAAGAGGTGGGCTAAGAATGTCAGCCCTTGACATCAACAGTCAAGTAGTTCGACAGTAGCCAGGGCAAAGTAACTCCAAGTGGTTGACAACTTACCCTCCAAACTATATACGCACACCCTCTAACATTGAGGCACGGCAGTAGCTACAAGATCCACTGCAACAACTCACCATGGCTCTTTTGGCAGCACATTTCAAACTCATGATCTCTATCGTTTAGAAGGACAAGGGCAGCATGGGACACCACCATTTGCTAGTTCCCATCCACCTGCTCACCATCCTGACATGGAGCTCCATCACTCTCCCTTGGGTGTTGCTGGGTAAATATCGTGGAACTTCCTCCCTAAGAGCATCGTATGTAAGCCTACACCACAAGAATTGCAGCAGTTCATAAAAGTAGTTCACCAGCACCTTCCCAAAGATAATTTGGGACCGGCAATAAAAGCTGCCTAGCCAGTAACTCCCACTGAAAAAAAAAAGCAAATCAGAAATCGAAAGAGTTGTTAAGGAAATTGCTTTCAGGCCTATATTTCTCTTCAAGTTGCTTTTTTAAAGAAATGCTTTCAAAAGATATTCTAAAATTATTTTTATTTCATTAAATATAAAGAAGGTTCATCTGTACCTTTGGTTCTTTTAGATAGCAGTGCATTGCCTGAGTCACATCAGCAGCATGAACAGCATTATGATATGGGTTTTGGCTGTGATAATCCTCTTGAATCATAACTGGTAGGAATGAAAATGTAAGTTAAATACAAATTTACCACCATAACTATCTGAAGCAGTAGTTGTACAACCAGAAGAATTTAGTGTGTGTTTTTAAACAGTTAGCTAGTAGAATCAAGATTAGTAAAATGCATGATGTTATCTAACAGAATAAACCAGATTTTTTTTAGCATGAGACATTAACCTGCCTCACTTCCTTCCCCTCAAGGTAGCAGCAAATCCAGGAATACATATTTATAAATTTCCACCATCGCCATTTTGTATAACTGTATGGGCTCTATGAGGTGTACTCTGTACCTAAGATGGTGCCTTGTGTTATTGACATCGTTACACTGTAACTAATCTTGTAACTGAAGAAGCTGTACCTAGGTACCTTTGTATCTGGATGGCACTGTTAGTGGCAAATTATAAACTTTTCAATGTACTCATTTGAGTAACGTTACAATAAAGCTAATTCAATTCAACTTAATTCAATTCAATTTTGAATCAGCTAAGCTTTACATGGATGTTGCCAGGACTGGAGGATTTGAGTTACAGGGAGAGGTTGGATAGGCTGGGACTTCTTTCCCTTGGAGATTTAGAAGCTGAGGGGTGATCTTATACAGGTTTATAAAATCATGAGGGGCATGGATAGACGGATAGCTAAGATCCTTTTCACTGTGTAGGGGAGTGCAAGCCTAGGGGGCACAGGTTTAAGGTGAGAGGGGTAAGCTTTAAAAAGGACCTGAGGGGTAATTTTTTCACGCAGAGGGTAGTGCATGTATGGAATGAGCTGCCAGAGGAAGTGCTGGAGGCAGGTACAGTTACAACATTTAAAAAGCATCAGAATGTGTACATGAATAGAAAGGGTTTAGTGGGTCAAATACTGGCAAATGGCACTAGGTCAGATTAGGACGTCTGGTTGGTGTGAACGAATTGCACTGAAGGGGCTGTTTCTGTGCTGTATGACTTTAAAAGGTGCCACCAGAGATGAGTCCTCCATTTTACCTTCCTGACTGCCTATTTTAAATGTTACAGCTATCTGTGGTAACATGACTAAGAATAAGAATCCATCCTTTCAGAGGATAAACTGGCTCTTCTCATCAAGTATTTTGTCTTTTTTAAAGATCTACTTTGTCACAGGGAAGATAATTAAAAGCAAAACCAATTTGAGTCACTTCTGTGCAATTCTGAGCCACTTATAGAGCTGCTGGTATGCCAAATTACAGGGCGATGGATTCTAAGTCCCTGATGTGTACTGTGCATTTTAATGCACTATGAGTCCTAATACCTTCAATGGAGTTGAAGTAACACCAAATGAAACTTACCTGCTCTAGCCCTTAACATATCTTTCTTGTTTTTCTCCTATCTGTTGACACTATTATCACTAAACTGTTGATTGCCAAATACCTCTTCCAAGCATCCTAGCTAGCCAGCTTTATACCTCCTCAGTACTGTTTCATTCAAAATCACTGTCAATGCCTTTTCAATTTAAAATCTTGGACATTGTAAACTATTTTTCCATCTCCATTCTCCCTTTTCTCTACAAACTCCTCCACTATATTGTTGCCTATTAAATCTGTGCTTATTTTGTCTGCAACTCTATGTCTAAACCTCTCCAATTCCACTTCAACGATAGTAGTGAAATGACTAAAAGTCAAAGTAACAAATAATCATTACTGGACTAATAATGCAGTGGCATAGACTAATAATCCGGAGAACAAGAATTCAAATCCATCATAGAATTTGAGTTCAGATTAAAAATCTGGAAATAGAAAACAGGCATGGCATTTCTAACAATATCCATAAAGATATTGAGATTGTCATGAGAACCCAATTAGTGTCCTGACTAATGTCCTTAAAGGGAAGAAAAGCTATGGTCCTTACCTGGAACTAACTCCTGAGTCTCTCTACATTACTGCAATTCACTATCAATTGCAAAGTCTGCCATAATCTACAGCCAGTTCTCTTTTAAGGACAACCAGGAGTAGTTGAAAAGACACATGGGACAGAAATTTATCTCAGGCAGTGGTGCAAGATATTCATGTTGGATTGACTTCCCGTTACACGGAGGGCCTGATATTGAATTCCATTGAGTGCAAAGAGTTGTGTGTAACTCTTGGTTGATCCAATATCATCAGTTTTATGCCAATGGCTGAAATAAATTTCAACCCCAGAAGTTTTGACTCCAACCCCCTGTACATCATGAACTAATGTGTACAAACGGGATGACCTCACTTTACAGCAAAGATAACATTAAGCTCTGCAAGTGTTCTCAATGCCAGCACTGTTTCTTTATTGTTGCAATATTTATTTTTAGTAAAGAAGTACACCAATAATTTTCAGCAGTAATATTAGATTCACTACATGTACAGTAGTTAACACTTTGATATGTTTATTTGACCTACCTAAAAATCTGTGCAATTTTACCATATCCAACTGGAAGTGATGAATGAGACCATGGAGATTAAACAGGTGACATAATAGGGTGACAAGGCTATTCCCTGAAATAAAGGAAGAGCTCATTGGTAACTAATTAACATTGGTGAAATCTTAGCACTGGTATTTACAAAAGCAATCAATGATATAATCATTCTATATTATAAGGATCAGATTGATGCATAATATTACTCCTGGATTGAGGCGTGGGTTTGTGTTTCTATTTGTTTTTGGTGGCAAGAGGAGTTCAAGGTAGAACAGCCTTGATCAAAAGTGAATTCTTCTCAGTTAGTATCCTCTATACAATGAGATTATTTGAATTAATTGTCCATGAAAAAAGTTCACAATTATGACTTTTTCGCAGCTCCTCATTATTTCTGGATGAATCACATCTAACTGAAGTAGACTTGGATGAAGGGACTGAAGGTACAGTTGCTAAATATGCTGATGATGCATAAGTAGGAAAGTAAGTTAAATAAAAGGAGAAAGATCTGGAAATGGAGTACAATGTGGAAAGATGTAAAATTGCCCACTTCAGCAAGAAGAATAAAAAAGCATATTATCTAAATATAATGAGCTTGCAGAGTTCTGAAGTACAGAGGGATCACAAAAGGTTAGTATGCAAGCACAATAAGTAATTAGAAAAGCTAACAGAATATTGTGAGGATAACTTCGAATAAAAGTGGAGAGATTATGCTTCAGTTATACAGGGCATTGCTAAGCCCACATCTCTTCCGTGTACAATATTTATTTCAGGAAGGATGCAAATATGTTGGAAGCATCTTCAGGAAGAAGGGCTTATGCCCAAAATGTCGATTCTCCTGCTCTTTGGATGCTGCCTGACCTGCTGCGCTTTTCCAGCAACACATTTTTCAGCTCTGATCTCCAGCATCTGCAGTCCTCACTTTCTCCTAGCAATTCAAAGAAAGTCTAGTTGACAAATACCTGGAGTGGGCCGATTGGCTAATGAAGAAATATGGGACAGGCTAGGCCTTATCCACTAGAGTTTAGAATTGAAATATGTAAGATCTAAAGGCATCTAGACAGGATGGATGTGGAAAGGAGGTTCCCTCTTGTGGGAGAATCGAGAACTAGGTGCTACTATTTCAAGATAAAGGGTCGTCCATTTAAGATCAAGATGAGGAAAACATCTTCTCACACAGGGTTATGAATCTTTGTAAATCCCTTTTTCAAAAGGCAGTGGAAGCAGAGTCTTTAAATTATTTTTAAGCTGGAGGTAGCTGGATTCTTGATAAGCAAGAGGGTGAAAGACCATTGGGGATAAGTGGCAAGGTGGAGAAATCAGATCAGCCATGACTTTATTGAATGGCACAGCCATTTGGGGGCAAATGGCCTCCTCCTATTCCTAATCATAGAATCCCTACAGTGTGGAAGCAGGCCATTTGGCCTATTGACTCCACACCAACCCTTCGAAGAGCACTCCACCACTCCCATCCTCCACCTAATCCTTGTAACCCTGCATTTATCATAGCCAATTCACCTAATTAGCACATCGTTGGATTGTGGGAGGAAACTGGAACACAAACGTGGGAAGAATATCCATATATATAATTTCACCTACTTCGATAAAATACTTTTTTTCTTTTAATTATAGATTCTTTTTGGCGCATAATCAAGTTTTGTTAAATCCCAGTTTTAAATTTTACCACAAGTAAAAGTAATATTCATAAACATTGTTATATAGAGTACCTTAGATGTTTATCACAAAACATGGAAACTAGAGAAATTTGCTTTGCATTTTCATTACATTTTATATCATAAAATATATCCTCTCATTCTTCTTATTGTTATAGTAAATCTATATTGTAACACACAGTTTCAAAATTCTTTTCAGGCGCTCAAAATTGTTTATAATATTTTAATTTTAAATTCTTTTGGCTAAGTCTGAGTTGGGTCATGTTTTTGAGGGTTTATCCTCATGATAAACCTCAACTTTATCCTCAACTTCTCTCACTATATCTAACCAAACTCACCATATTAACTATCTACCCTGTCCTCCAGCCACATCTTACCACGTGCCATTCCCAGAGCAATGCACCACTCAGCACATATCCACTGGATGATTGGCATCCCGTGTGTCTGTGCCAGCTTTAAAAGGCTGCTATGCCAGACCCACACTAGCGTTCTGAAGCTGCTCAACCCGTTGATGGTCAGAACCTGAACATGTCGGATAAGGGGCACCGCAATTCTAACTTCATGGCCACACTCAACATAATGTGGCCACACTCAAATTAAAATGGATCAATCACTCCGGTGAGAGACTGCTGCAACATCAGGAAGCAAGATGAACAACTTGTTATACAGAACACTGATTCCCACTAGGAGAAAGTGAGGACTGCAGATGCAGGAGATCAGAGCTGAAAAATGTGTTGCTGGAAAAGCGCAACAGGTCAGGCAGCATCCAAGGAACAGGAGAATTGACGTTTCGGGCATAAGCCCTTCTTCCTGAAGAAGGGCTTATGCCTGAAACTGATTCCCACTGTCAAGGTGTCTTCTGACAACATTCTTTCCCTGGCCTCTGTGTCTAAAAGTACTGCCGCAAATGAGGTGGTAAGCGATGTCAGAGGCAAGAAGCTAATGAATTAGGGTGGTCATATATTAGGGATCCCTCAGATCTATGTCCTGTACAGTGCATGGATCTGAAAATGTGTTGCTGGAAAAGTGCAGCAGGGCAGGCAGCATCCAAGGAGCAGGAGAATCGATGTTTCGGGCATAAGCCCTTCTTCAGGATTCCTGAAGAAGGGCTTATGCCCGAAACATCGATTCTCCTGCTCCTTGGATGCTGCCTG
>NC_057712.1:92740213-92748743 GCF_004010195.1 Chiloscyllium plagiosum
CATAGTTTGAGACTTAAATCCAAACCATTCAGGAGAGATGTTAGGAAGCATTTCTACACACAAAGAGGCTAGATGTTTGGAATTATCTTCCACAAATGGCAATGGATGGTGGTTCAGTTGTTAATTTTGAATCTGATGCATATAAATCTTTGTTAAGCAAACACATTCAGGGATATGGGCCAAAGACAGGTATATGGAGTTAAGCCATTGGTCAGCCAGAATCTTTTTTTTTAGATTACAGTGTGGAAACAGGCCCTTCGGCCCAACAAGTCCATACCGACCCACCGAAGCGAAACCCACCCATACCCCTACATTTACCCCTTACCTAACACTACAGGCAATTTAGTATGGCCAATTCACCTGACCCTGCACATCTTTGGATGGTGGGAGGAAACCGGAGCACCCGGAGGAAACCCACGCAGACACGGGGAGAACGTGCAAACTCCACACAGTCAGTCGCCTGAGGCGGGATTGAACCCGGGTCTCTGGCACTGTGAGGCAGCAGTGCTAACCACTGTGCCACTGTGCCGCCCACTAGATTCCCTACAGTGTGGAAACAGGCCCTTCGGCCCAACCAGTCCACACCAACCCTCCAAAGAATAACACACCCCGACCCATTTCTCTCTGACTAATGCACCATGGGCAATTCACCTGACCTGTACATCTTTGGAATGTGGGAGGAAACCGGAGTGCCCGGAGGAAACCCACACAGACACAGGGAGAATGTGCAAACTCCACACAGTCGCCCAAGGCTGGAATTGAACCTGGGACCCCGGTGCTGTGAGGTAGCAGTGCTAGCCACTGAGCCACCGTGCCGCCCTTAGCACAGTGCATTGGCAGCTACCGAGGCTAATTTTCCTTTCAGTAAGTTATCTGGAAAAATAAACTGCCAGGAGCACTCCAATCAACCTGTACACAGAACTGGGATTGTTAATATATAAGTAACAGTTAACTAGCTCATGATTTAATGAAGGCCCTGGACCTGACAGTTAATACAAATCAGTTTGTTGAAGAATATTGATTGCCAGATTTTCTGATTTAAATAGACTGCAACATTCAGGAATAATGCATAACACTTCAGGGGCAAGCCCTGGGATTTGGATGTGGGGGGGGGGGGGTTGCTGTTCATTTCCACCTGTACAAAACAGTTTATAAGCGTGTGGTGAGTGGACACCTGTCAGTGCGACTGTGTCTCTTGTTGTGTCTGGAGCTGCCTCTCCTCCTGAGTTTGTTCTTGCTGCTCCTCCTGCATCCCTTCCAGCAGGTCCTGCAGCTTCATGTCCAACACTGGGTTCCGTGTCTTGGAGCCTTGGGGATCATCACTCGTAAAGCCTTGCTGATGTGCTCTGCATTACCAGTCTGTTGCTTTCTCAGTGGCCTGGCAGTTCATTACCAAAAAGGTGCCATGATGGTAAGGGGCTGGCAAATATCGATGCCAATGTCCATGACCAACGAGTGTGTGCAGTTGCTGCTCTTGGATGTGCCAGACATATTGTTTGATCTTTAGCAACATGAAGGTCCTTTGAAACAAGTGGTGAGCCAAAGTCACTGGGTATACGCTCGGATTTCCATTTCGAGTTTCTCAATGTAATGCTTGTTGAGCGCATTTATTAAGATAGGAAGCTAAGTGTTGACGGGATGAGTTGGGACATTTACAGAGCATTTAAGAAGTAAAAACCCTCCTTATCTGGCAACTTTGCATGCCTAGAATCTCGTTTTGCTGCTCAGTAAAAGCATTAAAAATCAAATGAGATGTTCCCAACTTTGAGATAGTCTTTGTTGGATTTCTCATCCAATATTGTCACAGGATTATAGACCCCTATAAGATTCTGCCCATTACCTTTCAATTCCACTTGTGAAAATTGTCCACATGTTTCCCGCTTCTCTCATGTGCTGCTTGAATGGCAGACATGATTGTCCAGTTTGAACCTCGATCAGAAGAAGGAGATAATGCATCAATGGTAAGCAGCTTGAAGCAGAAGTAAATCATAAGGTCCTTTGTCATTGAACACTGTTGTCATTGATGGTTCACTGTTTCTTCTTTGGCAAATACCCTTTTGTTGATTTATCGAGAATCATCTTTGATTATCATCTCTAGGCTCGTTGAACTGCTGAAGTTGCTCTGGCCCAAGTTTTGTCGGACATGATAATTACATTTGGACCAAGTGGAGGGGTCAACATCGCACAAACTGGTCACACTGAGGATGGTAAGTCCATAGCCTTTCAAATCTGGATCCTCCTGCTGGCAGAAATCATCATTTGGTGCATCATCCTCTACATTAAGACATTTGTCAAACTCTACTGCAACCTGTGAGACTGTGGGCAAAACTGTCATCTCAGTGGTTCGCGTATTTGAGCCACAGTTCCTTTCATTTTCTTGATATTGTGGACAAAGACTCCTCAGAAAGGAACTATCTCGCTTAGCTAGTTCTTCTTCCTTTTTAGCCTTCTGTTTCAGATGTTGTGAAGACAGTCCTTTTTCCTATTGTTCTCTGACACAATACCATACCTACATCAAACATAGCTGGTGTTCTTCCTGCTTTTGGTTTGAATACTAAAGGAAGCTGAATCTGAAGCTCATGATTATGTTTACACCCTCTCAGTGTCCAGCCATTTCCTTAGCCCTGACACTGGCAGCCTTGGTAACCCATTCCTCTGCCTACACTTTTCTTAAATAATTCTCACATTGATCAGATCTCCAACTTAAAAGCTGCTACTGCCTGGCTGCATTGAGTTTGAGCCCAATGTCTGCAGTCAGGTGTTCCATTTTCCCACTGCAAGTGCCCTGGTTCCTGATGTTCTGTTCATTAGAGCAACTGAGAATGAGCTGGGTGATTGGGTTAGCTAGGATGCGGACCCAGTGAGGCTCAAGCAGCTGAGTCTAAGTGGCCCATGACAATGGTTGTTAGCAGCAGGCATGACATGGGGCAGAAACCAGCTCACATGTGAACATTACTCATATACTGCAACAGTGTGTAAGTGAAGAAAACAGCTGAAGGCAGAGAAAGGGTTGCTGCTGAGAGGTGAGCAGCTACATCAAAGACATCACAAGTCAGGTCTCAAAATGAATAGGTCATGGGAAAGGCATGAGCGCAGAAAGTGGGGAGGACAGATAGGATTGGATTCAGCGTATACTTGAATATGCATCATGATGTGAGAGAAGTAATCAGGGGCTGCAAGTATGCAATGAGGAGTGCAGGGGGAGTGTGGGGCAGTGCTAGGACAGCCTTTCTGCTCCATTTGCTATTTTTGCCTGCTATTCAAGAAAGTTGAGGGGAGGGATGAACTATCAGTCAGCACTTTGATGGGGTGGGGAGAGGCTGGAGAGAGGAGGAGGATAGAAACTGCACAGAATAAGTAAAAGGGGGACTCAGAGGCAATGAGCATCAGTTAGAAGAATGAGAGAAGGTAAGCTGCACATCAATATAGATACATCAAGTGTGTCGGCAAGAGTTGAGCAGATGGAGTGTATGGATGCCCTGGCTCTCACTGTTCTGCCATCTCCACACTTGTGCCACATTAATAACTCCTCAGTCTAATTAGTTGAGGTGATACACAATTGCTTACCCCATTCAAACAAATCCTAGAAGAAGGCAACTTGCCAAATAGATTTTGAAGAATCACAGAATTCCCACATTGTGGAAGCAGGTCATTCAGCCTATCGTGTCCACACAGACCCTTTGAAGAGCATCCCACCCAAACCTCTACCCGTAACCCTGCATTTCCCATGGCTAGTTCATCTAGTCTACACATCCTTGGGCACAATGGACAATCTGGCATGGCCAATCCACCTACCCTGCAAATCTCTGGGAGGAAACCAGAGCACCCAGAGGAAACCCATACAGACAAGGAGAGACAAAGTGCAAACTCACATATACAGTCGCTGAGGATGGAATTGAACTCAGGTCCCTACTGTTTTGAGGAAGTAATGCTAACCTCTGAGCCATCAGACTGTCCCAAGAACTCCAGGTTCTAATGCAAATGCACTCAGAAACTCTCTAATGAATTGCTGGCACAGTTCTGGGTCATTATGTCATTCACATCAAAGGTATTTGATTATGTGCCATAACATGTTATTATAGATGTATACAGATTATGGGTAAGGTCATGTTTGGAATACGATGTGCAACTTTAGACAACTTAACCTTCAAAAAGTACACAGATGTGTTGTAAATTCTTCTGAGAAATGTGTGAAGGATGATTCCAGAGTTTGTGTTTATGAAGAAGGAATTGCGTCCTTGACTCAGTGGGAGAAAGATGCGGGATCAACTACCATCACAGAAACTTAACAATATCCTTACTTTGTTAGTCACAACATCTTGAAATTATATATTGTGATATCATTCTTAAATCTGTTGATAAAATAGAATAGGGAAAAGCACATTCTGTTAGACACAGTACAATCTCCCTGATCAGTAGCATACACAAATTTGTTAAGTGTTCAGTGTTTAACTTACCATTCGTTAGACGGTCAAACAAGAAAATGTCAAAGTTCCACCTCCCAACTTTTGATAGCATGTGCTGAAATGAAGCAAATAGGGAAAAGGAAATCAAATTTTATGCAGGTAAACACATGAAATTAACCTGTGTTATTTTCTTCTTAATTACTGCTACACCACAAAATTACTTCACCTGAATAACTTTCTTTGGCATTGTTAAAACTTATCACAATTGGCAGCAGTCAGTACTTTGAGGGAAGGAGTGTAGAGTCTTTCACACAACAATCTCACTAAAACATTTCCTTAGCAGATGCATTCAATTTACTGCTAAAAACTTAAGTTGATCGTGACTATTGAATTACTTACTGAAGACATAATAAATAAAACACGAGATAAGGAATCACTGAAGGCATTTTATATTGAGTACCAAATTGAAACAACCAAGCAATCTAAATCAAGTGAATTGCAAGAAATGAAAAGGAATCTGATTGGAAGGAAAAACAACAAGTGACTTAACCAGATTTTGTTCTATTTTCACCATTTGAACAAAAACATATTAAATCCAGTAAATGTGTCCTTTGGCTTATTTTTTTTAAAAACGTGGCTAAAAGGAAACAACAGATTGAAACTTGTTGTCTTGCACCATTGGTGTCCCTTTGTTCAAGTCTGTTTCTTGTGTCTTAGCTCTGATGAGTACAAGATAAAAAGTTTCAACCTTTGGTCTCCTTTTAGCAAGTTCTGTTGTACCAAGCAGCTTTTTTATATTTTGTTTTCCTCATACTTCCTGTACTTTATCATCTTTCTCAGAAGACCACTGCAAAGTAATTATTTAGCTTATCTGTCATTTTCTTGTTTTCAATTGAATAAATTTTGTGTTTCTTTTGGGGTGTAATTAAACATATTCATCCTCTTTTTCTCAATATAGTGAAAACATTTCATGTTATTTCTCATAGGTTTTTTTCTTAAATCTTATACTCTATTTTGAAACCTTAGTGTTTTCAGTGTGTCACTGCTGTTCTTCATATCTCTCCCAGCTCAAGGAATCTCCACAAATCTTTGTATTTACGTCAGCCTTTTCTTTTAATTTTATACTAGCTTTCGACTCTTTTGTTACCAAGGTTATTTCACTGCATGTGTGAGATCCTTCTCTTTATGTTGAGGTGTTGCACAAATACTTCTTTGAACATTTCCTATTTATTACCCATAACAGATCCCACCGGTTTACAGTGGTCAGTTTCTGTTTTATCATTTCAAAGCCAGCTGTAAGAAAATTCAAAGGTTGGTTAGTGACTTAGACTTCTCGCAAACCTAATATTAAATGTAATAATGCATGGCCACGATTAGCTAGGTGTTCCTTTATTGTTTGATTGTTCATTAACTCTGCCTCATTACTCAACACTAAACTTAAAATGTCCTGTCTGGTTGGTTCAAGGATTCCATTCTTGAAAAATGAGGCAAATATACTCAAGATGCCATCTTCTATCTACAGAATTTGCTATTTGCTTATCTTCATACTCTGCTTAGAGAGCAGTTACTTCGAGAAAGTTGGAGACTTTCATGGTTCACATAACTCATAAGATTGGGGGCATACACCCACCCATTAATATGAGGGCCGTGCTGGACGTTAATCAAAAAATTAAAGCCAGAGTCTCTGCACCCACCAACTGGGGTAGACTGGAGTAACTCTTGAAAGCGACACTTTTTGAAGTAGAAATGGGAATGCTACCACCAAGCCAAACACTTCCTTTAAAATGTAGAACTGAACAGCCTATATAAAAACCATAGCATAATTTCCACAGCTCATTAGAAATTGACATTGAAAGCCTGGTTCGCAATTTGGAATTCCCTAAATACTTTGAATTTGATAGAAATAATCTGTTATAACCTCTGACTACTTTGTGAAGAAGTGATTTAGTTATAGTTTAAACAGCTCTTAACTATTTATGTATGTTGTTCAAGACGTTTTACGTAACTGCAAATGGTATCAAGTTGCAATTAATTTTTGTCAACATTATATTTTTTAATTTTGCAAATTTTTCATTTAAAACAGATACAATTCTAAAATTCCACCAGGGCTGACTAGGATAGATGCAGGGAGGACAGAGGGGAGTCTGGAACCAGGGGTCACAGTCTCAGGATATAGGGTGGGCCATTTAGGACTGACATGAGGAAACATTTCTTTACTCAAAGGATAGTGAACCTGTGGAAGTCTCTACTACAGAAGGCTGTTCAGGCCAAGTCACTGAATATATTCAAGCAAGAGACAGATACATTTTAAGATTTTAAAGGTAACAAGGTCTAAGGGGAGAAAGTAGGCTGATGACATTGAGATAGAGAATCATATTTAATGGGAGAGTGGGCCAAATGGCCTACTCCTACTCTAAGTTTCTCTGTTTCAAAGAAAGTTCATGACATTATTGACTTTATCACTGACAGCACCCTAAAGAAAAATCTCAAATGAAAATTTTGTGACATGAGCTGAAAGAGCTGGAAACAGATTCCAAAAGCAAAATCACAAAATCAATTTTGGGTTTAGGTACTCCTCCAGTCTATTATGTTGGAAAACAAATGGTATATCCATTTTCTTGTTATTCTTGCATTGGATTTGAGTAACACTGGCAAGTCCAGCATTTGTTGACCATCCCTAACTGCCCTTGAGTGGAATGGTTTGCGAGGCTATTTCAGGGGGCAGTTAAGAGTCAACCACACTCCTGTGGGTCTAGAGTCACAAGTAGGCCAGACCAGGTAAGGATGACAGATAAAGGCATTCATGAACCAGACAGATTTTGATAACAATTGACAATGGTTACACAATCGCCATTCGATGAGCTTTAAATTTCAGATTTTTTTAGAATTTAAGTTTCTCTTTCTGCAATGGTGGGAATTGGACGTGTGTCCCAAGAACGTTAACCCAGTCCTCGGTAATATTAATCCAGTAATGTTACCACTATGCCACTGCCTTCATGGAATGTCATATTGATGTACAGCACAGAAACAGACCTGTCGGTCCAACTTGTCTACGCCGACCAGATATCCCAACCCAATCTAGTCCCACCCACCAGCATCTGGCCTATATCACTCCAAATCCTTCTTATTCATATATCCATCCAGATGCCTTTTAAATGTTGCTATTGTACCAGCTTCCACCACATCCTCTGGCAGCTCTCATTCCATACACATACTACCTTCTGCATGAAAAGGTTGCCCCTTAGGTCTCTTTTATACCTTTCCTCTCTCACCCTAAACCTATGCTCTCTACTTGTGAACTCCCCCAACCCATAGAAGAGACTTTATCTATTTATCCTATCCATATCCTTCTTGATTTTATAAACCTCTATAAGGTTCCAGGGAAAACAGCCCCAGCCTATTCAACTTCTCCATATAGCTCAAATCCCCCAACCCTGGCAACATCCTTGTAAATCTTTTCTGTACCCTTTCAGGTTTCACAACATCTTACCGATAAGATGGAGACCAGAATTGCACACAATATTCCAAAAGTGGTCTAACCAATGTCCTGTACGGCCGCAACATGACCTCCCAACTCCTGTAACTCAATATTCTGACCAATAAAGGAAAGCATACCAAACACCTTCTTCACTATCCTATCTACCTGCAACTCCACTTTCAAGGAACTATGAACCTGCACTCTCTCAGACCTTACCATTAAGTGTGTAAGTCCTGCAATGATTTGCATTCCCAAAATGCAGCACCTCACATTTATCTGAATTAAACTCCATCTGCCACTTCTCAGCCCATTGACCCATCTGATCAATCTAAGGTAATCTTCTTCGCTGTACACTACACCTCCAATTTTAGTGTCATCTGCAAACTTGCTAACTATACCTCTTATGTTCACATCCAAATCATTTATATAAATGATGAAACGTAGTGAACATAGCACCGATCCTTATGGCACTCCACTGGTCACAGGCCTCCAGTCTGAAAAACAACCCTGCACCACCACCCTCTGTCTTCTACCTTTGAGCCAGTTCTGTATCCAAATGGCTAGTTCTCCTTATATTCCATGAGTTCTAACCTTGCTAACCAGTCTACCATGGGGAACTTTGTCGAACGCCTTACTGAAGTCCATA
>NC_057712.1:92755322-92756851 GCF_004010195.1 Chiloscyllium plagiosum
TCTCCTCTGCACCTTTTCCAATGCTTCCACATCTTTCCTGTGATGTGGCGACTAGACCTGTGCACAATACTCCGAGTGTGGCCACAATAGCAATTTGCATAGTTGCAGCATGACCTGACGGCTGCGGAACTCAATTCCTACCAAAAGAACCGAACACACTGTATGCCTTTTAACAGCATTATCAACCTGGATGGCAACTTTCAGGGATCTATGTACATGGGCTCCAAGATCCCTCTATTTTTATTTCAAAAATATACTTTATTCATATAAATGTTTTGATGATCTGTACAATTGGTCATGCCATACATACATAAACATTCCATTCCTTTGCATACAGAAATCGAGTACTCATTCATATATACAGGTCTGTACGTTTACCATTCATAGCCCATGAATATTCATTGATGCTGTGTTTGCTGTATTAATAAATACAGAGAGAGAGAGGGAATCAAGGAAGCTGGATGAAATAAACTTCTGCAGACACAGATCATGGATATGGAAAAATATATTCAGATACGGGAGTGTGAAACTAAGGAAAGGACCATTCTGGGAGTTGCCAGTTTAGAACAGTTAGGACCAACTATTTCTGTAGAGACCCGAACTGTAATATGGGAATAACCTGGCCAGGCCCGTGACAGGAAGCAAAGGAGAGGCGACATTTCCACAGTAGTTACCTTGCAGGGAGACTGGAACAGTCAGAGTATCTGGGGAGTTATAGCTAGGACCCATACAACAGTGTGGGTAACTCAAACAGGAATGTGGGTTATTATCTATGGATCCTGTAAAGATCGAGGGCCCTCTCACTGCCCACACAAACCGGATCCCATTAAAGCTGGGGCTGCGGAAGCAATAATTGTGACAGTAACAGGTTGAGAGAAACAGGGAATAGTCAGACCGACAGTATCCCAGACTAATTCACTGAATCCAGACGGCTCATCCCACCTCACTATTGATTATACCTCCCTCAGTAAATCCACCACTAAAGAATATCCTGCAGTTGCGAACCACACCACTGTATTTAATGGATTGAAATCGCAACAGGATATAGTCTCAGCCCTTGATATTGTGAATGCTTTCTGGTCTCCTGCCTTCCCCCGAGTGACAGACTGTCTTTTAGTCCTTGTCTAACCCCAACCTTGCTCACAACCTGTTACATTTCTGATGGTTCCCAGACCTCTGTAACTTTCACTGCGCCCCCTGGGTCAATAGCACGAGTTTTGAATTCTCTTCCTCATGAGATAACCGGAAATCTTTCCGGTTGCAGTTTCCCCCAGATTTTATTTTGGAAATAAATAGCATTTGTGTCAGAGTCAAGTATTTGTGAGCCTTCATCCACAATTCTGAGCACTTCCACATAATCTAAGACCCTCCCACAGATGTGCAGGTTCGCTGGATTGGCCGTGCTAATATGGCCTGTAGTGTGTAGGTTAGTTGGGTTGGGCTAACCATGGTAAATGTGGGGTTATGGAGGTAGAGTCATTGCAGACTCGATGGATCAAATAGTCTCTTTGTGCGCCTCAGGGATTCTG
>NC_057712.1:92757351-92768229 GCF_004010195.1 Chiloscyllium plagiosum
GTGGGGGAAGGGGAAATGAGGAAACTGGTGAAATCCACATTGATGCCATGGGATTGAAATGTTCCAAGAAGGAAGATGAGGCGTTCTTCCTCCAGGCATCTGGTGGTGAGAGATCGGCGATGGAGGAGGCCCAGGACCTGCATGTCCTTGGCAGAGGGAGGGGGAGTTGAAATGTTGGGCCACAGGGCTGTGGGGTTGATTGGTGCGGGTGTCCTGGAGATGTTCCCTAAAGCGCTTGTGAGGAGGCGTCCAGTCTCCCCAATGTAGAGGAGACCGCATCGGGAGCAATAGATACAATAAATGATATTGGTGGATGTGCAGGTAAAACGTTGATGGATGTGGAAGGATCCTTTGGGGCCTTGGATGGAGCTGAGGGAGGAGGTGTGGGTGCAGGTTTTGCAATTCCTGCGGTAGCAGGGGAGGGTGCCAGGAAGGGAGGGTTGGTTGTTGGGGCGCATGGACCTGACCAGATAGTCATGGAGGGAACGGTCTTTACGGAAAGTGGAAAGGGGTGGGGAGGGAAATATATCCCTAATGGTGGGGTCCGTTTGGAAGTGAGGGAAATATCTTCGGATTATGTGGTTTTTGCGAAGGTTGGTAGGGTGGAAGGTGAGCACCAGGGTGGTTCTATCCTTGTTACGGTTGGAGGGGTGGGGTCTGAGGGCGGAGGTGCGGGATGTGGATGAGATGCGTTGGAGGGCATCTTTTAACACATGGGAAGAGAAATTGCGGTCTCTAAGGAAGAAGGCCATCTGATGTGTTCTGTGCTGGAACTGGTCCTCCTGGGAGCAGATACGGTGGAGGCGGAGGAATTGGGAATATGGGATGGCATTTTTGAGGAGATAGGGTGGGAAGAGTTGTAATCCAGGTAGCTGTGGGAGTCGGTGGGTTTGTAAAAAATGTCAGTGTCAAGTCGGTCATCATTAATGGAGACGGAGAGGTCCAGGAAGGGGAGGGAGGGGTCAGAGATGGTCCAGGTGAATTTAAGGTCAGGGTGGAATGTATTGATTTTCCTGCTCTTATTTCTCTAGTAGGTACATCCACATACTGAATCAGAAATTTTTCTTGTACACGCTTAAATTCCTCTCCATCTAAACCCTTAACACTATGGCAGTCCTAGTCTGTTTGGAAAGTTAAAATCCTCTACCATTACCACCCTATTATTCTGAGAGATAACTGAAACCTCTTTACAAATTAGTTTCTCAATTTCCTGCTGACTATTGGAGGTCTTTAATACAATCCCAGTAACTTCCCTGGATGTATTTCTGGGAATGTCCTCCCTCAGTACAACTGTAATGCTATCCATTATCAAAAACACCACTCGCCCTCATCAAAAGAAAAATTGGTTCTTGACTCAATACCCTTCTTGTAAAGAATTGTAGTTCAGCAGTTTTGGGAGGTTGGCCCCAGGTTTCGGTATTTCGAAGGCTTTGCCTGTGCAACAGTATCTAGGCGTTGTGGCCCTGACCTCCATTTCTCTCTGGATCAGTGGTGCTGGAAGAGCACAGCAATTCAGGCAGCATCTGACGAGCAGCAAAATCGACGTTTCGGGCAAAAGCCCTTCATCGGGAATAAAGGCAGAGAGCCTGAAGCATGGAGAGATAAGCTAGGGGAGGGTGGGAGTTGGGAGAAAGTAGAGTTGCAGTGGGAGAGGGACTCCCTGAGATTCTTGTAGAGAGAGGAGGAAAACTTCTTCAAGGCAGGCATCCTTGCAAGAGGATTCTACAAGAATCTCAGGGAGTCCCTCTCCCACTGCAACTCTACTCTCTCCCCACCCCCATCCTCCTCTAGCTTATCTCTCCACGCTTCAGGCTCTCTGCCTTTATTCCCGATGAAGGGCTTTTGCCCGAAATGTCGATTTTGCTGCTCGTCGGATGCTGTCTGAATTGCTGTGCTCTTCCAGCACCACTGATCCAGAATCTGGTTTCCAGCATCTGCAGTCATTGTTTTTACCTCCATTTCTCTCTCCCCACTGAGACCATCCCTTTCCCACACATGGCATGGAAATGGCAGTTGGGATGGAAATGCATTTGACCCTGGTAGGTATTTCTGGAGTCTGTGCATCTATCAGGTCGATCATGTGGTTTGCACCAGTGGTCCCAAAGTAAGATTTTGTATTTTGTTGATAGCAACAAGAATTAGGGAAAAAAGGCCTTATCTTATAAGAGATTATATAACTCTGAATTGCAGAGGGCGCTGGGTGGCCTCATGTGTGAATTACAAAAAGTTAATATGCAGATATATGAAATAACTAGGAAATCTAATAGAATATTGTCATTGAGGTTATGCTTCAGTTACACAGGGAACTGGTCGGTCCACATTTGGAGTGTTATGTAGAATTTTGCTTTCATCGTATAAAGAAGGGTAGAAATGCATTGGAGCCTGTTCAGAGAAGGTTAACCAAACCAATATCTGAAATGAGAGGGTTGAATTCTGACAAAATATTGAACATGTTATACTTGTGTTTACTGGAGTTCAGAACAGTAAGGCGTGACTTTTTTGAAAGATATAAATTCTGAGAGGACTTGCCATAATAGGTATGGAGAATATTTTTTGTTTTATGAGAAAACCTAGAACCAGGGATTGATGAATGGGCACGTGAGTATTTGGAACTCTTCCTGAAAGGGTGGTGGAAGCACAGTCCTTGAAAGTTCTTAAGACAGAGCTAGGTAGATTGTCATTAAGGATTGAAAGATTATCAGGGTAGGTGGGCATGCATATTTGAGGTTACAATTAGATCAGAAAAATACAGAGGAGGTCAGGTGAAGGAAAAGGTTGAAATCCAATAAGGAAAATAAAAGCAATAGAACAGTTGTGATTTGGATAATGATAAACTGAGTGGGATAGGAAGGAACAGTGAATTTAATAGTAATAGCATATCAGGAAATAAGATGCATGCAAAGATTGATGTATTAAAAAGTAGATTCTTTATTTGAATTTATGAAGCATTCTTAACAAGAGAGATGAACTAGTAGCGCAATTAGATAATTGGGTTCAAAGATGTGGTTGCAGGATGACCAAAGTTAAGAGGTATAAATTCCATGATATACAATATTTCAAAAAGACAGATAAAATGGAAAAGGAGGATGTGAAGTCTGCTAGTAAAGGAAGAGGTGTAAACAGTTGGAAGAAAGAAAATTGTACAGAAGATTTCAATTTATTATTAGCATGGAACAATTGCCTGAGAACGCTGGTGAAGATAGTTTATAGGTTTCTCTACCATTAGATAGAGCTTGAAGGAGGAAATAATTGGAGACTGTAAAAAAAAAGGCAAAATAATAACCATAAAGAACTTTAATTTTCAAACAAACTAGGCAGATCTTACTGGAAATAGTAATTTGGAAGGTGACCTTGTAGGATGCTGTTCTGGCAAATTCTGAGATAAATACATTGTGCAACAAGGGAAATGAGGATTATTTTGTAAATTTTGTATCTGTCTTTACAGAAGAAGTCACACACTACTGAAATTCAGAAATAGAAGATAATTCATATTAAAAAGCTTAGTGAAACTTGACAATCTCTAAATTAACCAAATCTCAGGATCTGAGCATTATATCCCAGGATGCTACAAGAGAGAGCTATGGAGGTAGTGGATGCACTGGTTTATCCAAAATTATGTGGATTCTTGAATGGTTTCAGTGAATTAGAAGTTAATAAATGTAACACATCTAGTCAAGAAAACAGGGAGAGAAGAAATATGTACACTGATTAGTCATTGGGAAAATACTGCAGTCTATTAATATGGAAGTCTTCATAATGCACTTAGAAAACCATAGCATGAACAGGCAACATCATTATTATTTTATAAAAGAGACACTGTAATGAACAAATCTATTAGGATGTTTTAGGATATAATTAATAGGATAAGTAAAGGAGAACCAATAGATGCAGTGTACTTAGATTTCCAAAAGGCTTTCGATAAGGTCCTACACAATAGCTTAATTAACAATGTAATGGCTCATAGAATTTTATGTAGCAGATTAGCATGGATAGGGGCTTGGTTAATGGACAGAAAGCAGAGACAAGGGATAGATGGGCTTTTTCAAGTTGGCAAGCTGTGACTAGTGGATTGCCACGAGGATCGATTAGTACTGGGACCTCAAACTATCATAATCCACGAAAATAACTTTGAGAAAGCAAATAATGTAGATTTGCTAACAGTAAAAAATAGATAGGAACGTAAGCTTTGAGAAAGACACAATGAAACTTTAAAAAAAAGTTTGACAGAATCTAACCCTCTCTGCCCCAGAAAGAGGTTGGATGGTGGTGGGTCAAGTATAATTGGCTGGGAAAACACAAGGTGCACAGATTGTCACTTTTCTTTTTCTCCTTAAACCAGGACAGGGAAGATGGAGTCCATTAAGTGGCCACTTAGGGGCCTCATACCACTGTGGTATATCCAGGTGATCTACAGCAGGCTCAGTTGATGGGGAATATCTTTTACCCGACAGAGATCCTTCACATCACCCAGCAGCTAGGGGTGCCTTTGGTGAAATAAATCTCTCAGCCCTCCACAATGACTCCCCCTCACCCTTCCAATCTCACACCAGAGCCTGCATCGTCAGCCACAGTGAACTTACCCTACTGCTCCACACTGGTTGCTTTAGTTGTTGCTATAGACCCAGCAGTGACCACTGCTCCCAGTAATACTGCTGGCATCAAACAGTTGCCAGGCCTCTGATTGGTGGGCAACTTGTTTGGCCATGCTCCTCCTCTTTAAAGGTACAGGACAACGGACCCGACCACCAGGGATATATTTCCCTCCCCACCCCTATCCGCTTTCTGCAAAGACCGTTCCCTCTGTGACTACCTGGTCAGGTCCACAACCCAGAACAACCCACCCTCCCCTCCTGGCACCTTCCTCTGCCACCGCAGGAATTGCAAAACCTGTGCCCACACCTACTCCCTCACCTCCATTCAAGGCCCCAAAGGAGCGTTCCATATCCATCAAAGTTTCACCTTCACATCCACAAATGTCATTTATTGTATCCGTTGCTCCTGATGCAATCTCCTCCAAATTGGGGAGACTGGACACCTTCTCACAGTGCACTTCAGGGAACATCTCCGGGACATCCGCACCAATCAACCCCACCCCATTGCCGAACATTTCAACTCCCCCTCCCACTCTGCTGAGGACGTGCAGGTCCTGGGCCTCCTCCACCGCTGCTCCCTCACCAGCCGACGCCTGGAGGAAGAAAGCCCCATCTTCCATCTCGGAACACTTCAACCCCAGGGCATCAATGTAGACTTCACCAGTTTCCTAATTTCCCCTCTCCCCACCTTACCCCAGTTCCAACCTGCCACCTCAGCAACACCCTCATGACCTGTCCTACCTGTCAATCCACTTTCCCAGCCTCATTCCTGATGAAGGGCTTTTGCCCGAAATGTCGATTTTCCTGCTCCTCTGATGCTCCCTGACCTGCTGTGCTTTTCTAGCACCACTCTAATCTTGACAGGAATCCTAATATCAATTGGTTAACTGCTTGACTGACATTATATCCAATCAACACTCCCAAAAAGGGTGCTGCAGGCTTGGTACTGCTTGTATAAATTTAGCTGGCTAAGTAAATGAGCCGCAAGATGAAAGATGATGTATAACATGAGGAGGTAGGCGATTACTCACTGTAGCGATGTAAAAACACATTATTTTTGAAAGGCATGAACTTTTAAATATCAATGTTCAAAGAGATTTGGGCATTATAAGGAACACAGACACTTAGAATATAAATACAACAACCATTAGGATGACAAATTGCATCTTAATCTTTATTGCAAGAGAACGGGAATCTAAGAACAAGGAAGTCTAGCTACAACTGTACAGGGCTTTCTTAAAATCACGAGGGAGTTGTACATAGTTTTGGTCTCTACTTCAACGCAGGACACAGGTGCCTTGGAATAGGGATAGCAAAGTCTCTCTAGATTGGTTCCAGGAATGGGAAGACTGCCCCATGATGACAGACTAATAAGTTAGCTCTGCATTCTTTGGATTTTAGGTAAGTGAGATAAGACCTCATTAAAACATACAAGATTCTTAAGAGGCTTTTTAGGTTAGACTCTGAGACATTGTTTCCCCTGGCTCAGGCATCTAGAATGTTGAGGCACAGTACCTGCATCTTCCTAAACTATAACCATTATCTTTCAGAAAGACAAGGGAACATTACCATCTACAGGTTCTACTCCAAGCTGCTCACCAAGCTGACTTGGAAATAAGTTGTTGTTTCTTCTTTGTTGCTGAGTCAAAATCCTATAACCCGTCCCTAACAGCATAGTGGATACACACTACACTAAATGGTCTGCAGCAGTTCAAAAATGCAGTTGATCACCACCTTCTCAAGGGTAACTAGGAATGGGCAATGAATGCTGGTCCAGCCAATGATACCCACATCTCCTGAATGAACAAAAAGAAAAGTCACAGGATAATATGCCACGCATTTAGGACCAAGATGAGTACAAACCTCTTTATTGAGGATGGCTGAGAATCTTTGGAATTCTGTTCACGAGGGTAGGGTAGATGTCCACAGTTGTGTATAATCAATGTTACTATATCACACAGAAGATGGTACGTGTATGGAATGAGCTGCCAGAAGAGGTGGTAGAGGCTGGTACAATTACAACATTTAAAAGACATTTGGATGGGTTAATGAATGGGAAGGGTTCAGAGGGATATGGGCTAAATGCTGGCAAATGGGACTAGATTCATTTAGGAATCTGGTCAGCATGGACAAATTGGACTGAAGGGTCCGTTTCCATGCTCTGTGACTCTATGACATTCACTTAAATATCAGTATACTTCATTCATCGCTTTCACCAGTATAAGAACTCAGCTGCCTGCATCCTGTCGCACACTAAGACCTGTTTTCCCGACTTTGTTGATTTTCACTAATGCCTTGGGTTGGATTTTCAATGTGGCATTGGAAACCTGATCCCTGGATGAATTCTAGGTCCCGTCCCCAACGCACAAACTGCATTGCTACTGTAATGTGATTTTTAGATATAAATGGTTTAAATGGCCAGGAGACAAGCTTGGCACCTCTAAGTGTCTCCAGGAGGTGGGAGCTGCCTGCCAAGGCAGTGGCAATCCTGTTGGGAAATACCAATGCTTTGCTGACTAGAACAGGTAGCTCCTCAGAAGTCAATAGAGACAGACGGAGTCAGATGACCACTGCTCTCAGTGACACTCTGTGGAGGTTCTGGTGTTGGACTGAGGTTAATCACACAACAGGATAGATAGAATTTTGGTCTCTTAGAGACAGAGGTCAACCAGGATTCTAATGAATGGCAGAACAAATTCAAGAGACCATATGTTTTTTTCCTGCTAATATTTCTTATGTTTTTATTGTAAATATTCATTGAAAGCCAAGGCGAGCTGGTTAAATTCTCAATTGTTGGAGGTGGTCGCTGTGTGAGATGACATGAATATTATTTCTCACTTAATTAGACCAAGCTTGAATGTTCCCCAGGTCTTGCTGCACATGACCAAATGAACTGATCACTGTGCAATCATTGTAATTAGCCAATTCTGATCTTGCAATGCAGAGAAGGGCTTGGTCATCTGAAGATATTCAGGCCCACTGGCTTAAGGAATTCCTGAACTAACATTTGAGATTGTGATGGTTGGTCTCCAACACTCATCACCAATTTCCTATGTGCTGGATATAACTCCAGTGGAACATTTGTTTCCATTCTTGAGCAACTTCAATTTTGCCAGGGCTCCTTCACATCATATTCAGTCAAATGCTGCCTTGATGTCAAGATCAAGCATCCTCATGTCACACCTAGAATTCATGTTGTTTGCCTGTTGGTTTCAACCAACACTGTAATGAGATATGAAACCCAAACTGGTCATTAGTAAGAGGAGATTAATAGTGAGTAAATGTCATTTGACAGTCCTGTCAATGACACGTTCATCGGTTGAAAGTAGGGGAATAATTGGATTTGTCCTGATATTTATGGACAGAGACACAAGGATAATGTTCCACTTTGTTAGGTAGATGCCAGAGTTGTAGCTGTAGTGGAACAGATTGGTTAGGGGTGAGGCTAGTTCTGGTGCACAAAGCTTCAGCACTGCAGCAGGCATTTTGCCAGCATTCACAGCCTTTGCTGTATCCACTGTGTTCTACCTGCCTCCTGATATCATTAGAATGGAAGGAAATGCCTGCAGGCTGGCATCTGTGAAGGTGAGGGATTTGAATGATACAGGTCATCAATATTGAAACTTCATTGCCAGGCTGTACAAGCAGAATCAGTGTAGTGTTCTTCTCTCGACCCAGAACATATCCAGTCCAATACCATGGGGACGTGTGTGAAAATCATACCACAGCAGCTGATTGAATTTCAATTCAATTGAAAAAAAATCTGGAAGTAAAAACTACTCCACCACAGTAACTATGAAACTATCATTAAAATCTGGATCCTTAATGCCCTTTAGGAGAAGAAATCTGCCATTATGTGGTCTAGCTTACATGTGACTTGAGATGCACAGCAGTCTGGTTGATTATTATCTGCTCTTAAGGGCAATTACAGACGGGTAATAAATGCTGACCTAGCCAATGATGCCTATATCCCACAAAGAAATACAAAAGACCTAATATAGTATACAGCACGTAACAGTTTCAAAGATCTCCTAGCCAGCATTTAAAATAGAATATCTGTCATTTCATTATTAATATTTGTGGGATATTGCTGTGTGCAGATTAGCTGCTGCATTTCTCTACCCTACAACTGTGACTACACTTCAAAAATACTGTATTGTCTATGAGGTCAATAGAAACGAAAATTAGAGAAGATTAACTAAGAGCATCTGAATCAGTATCAACTCATTTTGCATTATCATTCAACATTAAATATACCCAGTGTGCTTAATGATAACTGACGAACATGATACAAACCCGTAAATGCAATAGCATTTTGATTTGGAATCACAGAATGATGTAGCACAGAAAGACACCATTTGACCCATTGTGCTTGTTCCAGCTCTTTGAGAGAGCTATCCAATTAGCCCCAATGTCTTGACTTTTAGGCATAACCCTACAATTCAAGTACTTATCCAATTTCCTTTGAAGAGTTGTTACTGAATCTGCTTCTTACTTTCCTCAGATAGTATGCTCTATATCATTACAGCTCTGTGTATTAAAAAAGACTCATCTAGCCTTGTTCTTCTGCAATTTACTTAAATTGGAGACTTCTGATCATCAACCCTCCCACCAGTGGAAATAGTTTTTCATTTAATCCATCAAAACCATTCTTGACTTTCAATACGTCAAATAATTGTCACCTTAAAATCTTCTAGAAAATGAATTTATAATTTATCCATCTCTACAGGACCTTTAAATTATGCTAGATTTTAGACAACTTTTCACTCCTTTTCACTACAGTCAATTCTTTCAACTTATATAAAGATTGGTTAACAGTTTTATGGCACAAGAAAATACAGTGGAACCTTATTTGTATGAACTTCATATTTTTGACCAGTGTTTATTGCTATCCCTAGTTACACTTAAGAAGGTGGTGGTGAGCTACTTTCTTGAACGGCTGCAGTCGATATGGTTTAGATAGATCCACGAAGACATTTAGGAAGGGAGTTTCAAGAATTAGGCCCAACAATATTAAAGGAACAGCATTATATTTCCAAATCAGGATGGCGAGGGGCTTGGAGGGGATCTTGCAAGTCTTAGTGTTCCCATGTACTTGTTACCCCTGTTGTTTTAGATGGCAGTGGTTGTAGGTTTTGAAGGTGCTGTCTAAGAAGCCTTGGTGAATTTTAGCAGTGGGTCTTACGGATGGTACACAGTGCTGATACCGTGCATCAGAGGAGAAAGACTGAATGTTTGTGGTTGGAGTGCCAGTCAAGCAGGTTGATTTGACAATGTCAAGTGTTATTAGAGCTGCACATGGGAAATATTTCATCATAATGCTGACTTGTGCCTTGTGGATGGTAGACAGGCTTTGTGGAATCTGGTAGTGAGTTACTCACTGCAAACTTCCTGGCCTCTGACCAGCTCTTGAAGTCACTGCATTGATATGGCTAGTCCAGTTCGGTTTCTGGTCGATCCACAGAATTTTGATTGTTTGTATTCAGTGATGTTGATGCCATTGAATGTCAAGAAATTATGGTTAGGTTCTCTATTATAGAATCATAGAGATGTACAGCATGGAAACAGACCCTCCGGTCCAACCTGTCCATGCTGATCAGATATCCCAACCCAATCCAGTCCCACCCTTCCAGCACCTGGCCCATATCCCTCCAAACCCTTCCTATTCATATACCCATCCAAATGCCTCTTAAATGTTGCAATTGTACTAGCCTCCACCACATCCTCTGGCAGCTCATTCCATACACGTACCACCCTCTGCATGAAAAAGTTGCCTATAAGTCTATTTTATATCTTTCCCCTCTCTCCCTAAACCTATGCCCTCTAGTTCAGGACTCCCTGACCCCAGGAAAAAGTCTTTGTCTATTTATACTATCCATGCCCCTCATAATTTTGTAAACCTCTATAAGGTCACCCCTCAGCCTCCAACGCTCCAGGGAAAACAGCCCCAACCTGTTCAACCTTTCCCTATAGCTCAAATCCTCCAACCCTGGCAACTTCCTTGTAAATCTTTTCTGAACCCTTTCAAGTTTCACAACATCTTTCTGATAGGAAGGAGACCAGAACTGCACGCAATATTGCACCGGTGGTCTAACCAATGTCCTGTACAGCCACAACATGACCTCCCAACTCCTGTACTCAATACTCTGACCAATAAAGGAAAGCATACCAAACGCCTTCTTCACTATCCTATCTATCTGCGACTCCACTTTCAAGGAGCTATGAACCTGCACTCCAAGGTCTCTTTATTCAGCAACACTCCCTAGGACCTTACCATTAAATGTAT
>NC_057712.1:92769980-92786318 GCF_004010195.1 Chiloscyllium plagiosum
TCCAATTTAGAACTTCAACTTTTAGATCTGGTCTATCCTTTTCCATCACTATTTTAAATCTAATGGAATTATGGTCGCTGGCCCCAAAGTGCTCTCCCACTGACACCTCAGTCACCTGCCCTGCCTTATTTCCCAAGAGTAGGTCAAGTATTGCACTTTCTCTAGTAGGTACATCCACATACTGAATCAGAAAATTGTCTTGTACGCACTCAAGTAATTCCTCTCCATCTAAACCTTTAACACAATGGCAGTCCCAGTCGATGTTTGGGAAGTTAAAATCTCCTACCATATCTACCCTATTACTCTTACAGATAGCTGAGATCCCCTTACAAGTTTGTTAATTCCTCTCCATCTAAACCTTTAACACAATGGCAGTCCCAGTCGATGTTTGGGAAGTTAAAATCTCCTACCATATCTACCCTATTACTCTTACAGATAGCTGAGATCTCCTTACAAGTTTGTTTCTCAATTTCCTGCTGACTGTTAGGGGATCTATAATACAATACAATCCCAAAAGGGTGATCATTCCTTTCTTATTTCTCAGTTCCACCCAAATAACTTCCAAGGATGTATTTCCAGGAATATCCTCCCTCAGCACTTTAATGTTATCCCTTATCAAAAATGCCACTCCCCCTCCTCTCTTGCCTCCCTTTCTATCGTTCCTGTTGCATTTGTATCCTGGAACATTAAGCTGCCAGTCCTGCCCATCCCTTGAGCCATGTTTCTGTAATTGCTATGATGTCCCAGTCCCATGTTCCTAACCATGCCTTGAGTTCATCTGCCTTCCCTGTTTGGCCCCTTGCATTGAAATAAATGCAGTTTAATTTATTAGTCCTACCTTGTCCTTGCCTGCCCTGACTGTTTGACTCACTTCTGTTCTCAACTGTACCAGTCTCAGATTGATCTCTTTCCTCACTATCTCCCTGGGTCCCACCCCCCCTCACCTTACTAGTTTAAATCCTCCCAAGCAGTTCTAGCTTGTTGGACATGGTTATTGTCTTGCATTTGTGTGGCATGAATATTACTTGCCACTTGTCAGCCCAAACCTGGATATTGTCCAGCACTTGTTATTTTTAAACATGGACTTCTTCAGTATTGGAGGAGTCACGACTAGCGCTGTTAGTGTACAATTATCGGTGAACATCCCCACTTCTGATCTTATGATGAAGGGAAGGTCACTGATGAAGCTGCTGAAGATGGTTGGGACAATGTCCCTGCCCAGAGGAATGGCTTCAGAAATGTCATGGACTGAGATAACTGACTTCCAACAACCACACAATCATCTTCCTTTTTTGTCAGGCATGGTTTCAGAGCGTTTTCCCCTGATTTCCATGGACTGCAGTTTTGCTGGAGCTCCTGGGGACTACATTTAGTCAAATCTGGCTTTGATGTCAAGGGCAGTCACTCTCACCTCACCTCTGGAATTCAACTCTTTTATCCTTGTATGAACAAAGCTGTAAAGAGACCAGGAGGTGAGTAGCCCTGGTGGAACCCAAATTGAGTGTCTGGGAGCAAGTTATTACTAAACAAATGCTGCTTGGTTGCACTGTTGATGACACCTTCAGTCATTTCACTGATGATAGAGTGTAAACTAATCAGGCAATAATTGGCCAGGCTGGATTTGTCCTGCTTTTTGTGCACAGAACAAATCTGACCAATTTAACACAATTTTGGGTGGATGTCAGTGTTGTACCTATGCTGGAACAACTTGGCTAAGTACACAGCAAGTTCTGGAGCATAATGTTGTCAAGGCCCATAGCCTTTGCATTATCCAGTGCCTCCATCTGTTTCTTGATATCATGTGGACTGAATTGAGTTGGCTGAACACTGGCATCTGTGATCCTGGGGACGACATGTCCCAGAATACTAAGTGGGTCTCTGGATTATGAGTCTAGCATCAACACTACTGCACCATTATCTCCCTGTATTTTGATCCCAATAAAAGCTCCACTGCAGGCAAAGGAACACTGAAAACTAAGCCTCCTTTTTGGAGTGGAAGTACTACAATGTTGCTAATATCAGGTTTGATTTCACTATTTCTGACAACCATGCTGTGAATCTGACCACAGTGAGAAAAGACAAAATGGCACAGAAGTCACACATGGGTTGCGCGTACAGTTTCAAAGCCACAAAATGCAAAAGGGGGTGGGGGCGGCGGGTTTGGAGCTAAAACTCACAACTTTCTCACTCAAAGAAGAGATCCATTAATAAACCAAGAAATGCTCTCAGATTAAAGTGGCAGCCCTTTACCTATCTCAAACCAAATTCTAAAATTGGTTTCAGAAATTCCTAAGTTCTAGTTCCAGTTTCAACAAACGATGATTAAAATCATAATAATTCAAATCTCACTTACTCTGGCTTGTCCGAGGTAGTCCTCATCCAACAAATGCAGACATGTCTGTGGTCCAATACCACGTAGCAGTCGAGAAGCGTGGAAATACCTCTGAAAGCTCAAAAGTCTTTTCACCCTTTTCTTTGTGCCAATTTCACCTGAATGAGAAGTTGCTAAACAAAGTTGGAGAAAACAAAATAAAGTATAGAAATAATTGGAACAGTTTGAATCAAAATGTACCCTGTATGTTTGGTAGATTATCAAATCTAAAGCGGTCATTGAATAGGTTATTTTCCCACTCGCAAACAATTATACAATCACTATTAAAAACAGCGCTATTCTAGTTAAGTTATAGTAGATATATCTGTTTATATTTTTCATGGTGTTGCTTACAATAAGTTTTAGAATTAAATGAGGAGCATGGCACCATGCAATACATATTATAATGTACAGTAAAGTTTGCTTAACATGTTCAATGCCTTTAGATCTACACAGTGCAATTATTGTGAATGGAAACATGTTAAAAAGAGTTAATTAGGGCTAATTCCCTGTTTATTTAAAGGTTGGAGGTGCTAGCTTGTCTTAGGTGATTGTGCAAAATGGACAGTAGTGTATCTGTAGCACTTTTGATACATAACTTTCCTTATCATTGGTTTGACTCCAGACTGACAGCGCTTGCAAATCCTCATTGGCAGAGAGACCAAGTCACAGCAAGAAGAAACCAGCAGCAAATGATTCACTTTACCTTCTTTAAAAAAATGTAACTAGTTCATTCAAGCATTCTGTGCCTGTTCAGTCGTGATTTGTTCAGATGTTATTGATAATTTATCAGAATGCTGTTTGACTCAATGAGGTACATTCACATGCAACAATGAGATGCAGCAGATGTACACATAGACTTCAGTTGGTTCACAAAGCTGACCAACAGCACGCCACATGTTGAACTGATATGATTTTCAGTCTCTTCCATTTAAGTGTCCAATAAAAATTGAGCGTTCCATTCCTTTTTTTCTGTTTTTTCCTCTTTGTCAACTATGAATTACAATCTAGGCTTTTCAATTTTTAAATAATAGTCAATAACAAATGCTACTTTCTAACAAGTAAGTGGAACGAAAAGAAGGGAATGAAGGAAAAAAAGCATTGGGCAGAATCTGATAAGATACTGAATGACATGGGCTATAGCAGGAAATGTGGCAGAATCATGTGAGAGGCCCAGTGAGGCCTACCTTGACATTGGGAACAACTTGCTGCGTCTTTTAACTAGGTTCTGCGTGGTGGGATGAGATCCTCACTAGAAAGCAGTCAGTTGCCTTTTAAGACTTGGGTGGCAACCTTGGACCAGGTTTGCATGGTCTGATGTCCAGGGTTCCATTGCCAGTCCTGATGGAAGTGGATGCCCCACCGCAGCACCAACCAACCAGTAGGAGCTCTGGGTCCCAGTCTGCAAAGTGGGGCACCAAATTTCCTTTGTTTGCCATGTTCGGCGCAAATGTCAGGAATTGTAAAGGGTAGCTCCAGACTAATCGTGCTTTGTCGGGTCCACCATGGACCTTGCTGACACCGGCAGCAAGGATGCTGGTCAGTTTCGGGCAGTGGGGTGAATTAGTTTGGTAGCAATGATTGGGTAGAACCGGGCTAGAATTGGATGAAAGGGTGCTATATGAGTCGGATAGGTCTCTACTAAGGCATGTTTGGTAAAATGCAGCGAGAAACTAGATCTGACAGAGAGAAACCCTCCATGAAACTTGACACAACTGGCCCTGAGCAAAAATAAATAAGATTCAGCTCATTAGTTCTGAAAGTGAAAAGATCAAACAAACAGAATCCCTGGCATCACATCCCATCACAAACATGCATTGTTTATGAGCTGAAGTGAAAGACAAACATAGTTCCTAGGAATCTTATAAATGGGAATATTTGGAGATGTTTTTCAAGCTATTAAAAAAATGTACAGCACTTTGGACCAAAACATCTTTTCAGCACAGTTATACTTAGATTCTCCTGTAATAGACAGGGTTAGAGTACATTTTGTAGGGAACTTATCCATTTTAAGAAATCACCTCTTTCCTCTCAACTGTTTCCTCACCCCCAAATTTGACGCTTTTGTCCCAAATAATACTCTCTCCCACCTTGGCTGTTCTCCCTGGTAGAGTCCTCATGTCTGTACTCTTCAGTCCAAAGTATAAGGACCTATTGGTTTCATCAGTCTTAGAAACACATCGGTTGGACCACAGAAACGCTATCAGGTCCTGCTCTTATGTTCAATAGCCATTCAGTCTTTCACATCCTATGGTGGAATTTGAATGTATGTTTCTACACCATGAGTCCTAGTCTCTAGATTACTAGCTATATGCTGCTCTACAAGCAATACACCTGCCTGTCTCTACTGTTCTTTCATACTGCTATACCTGAGAAGGCTTAAAATGACTCATTGTTCTTCTACCTCCTCTTCCCAAATCCTAAAGCCCTATTGGAGTTTAGAAGACTAACTGATGATCTTATTTGAATTTTTAAGATTCTAAGATACTGAGATGAATTAAGAGGGTAGAGACTGGGAAGCTGATTTCCCTTCATGAGGGAACCTAGAACTAAGGTCATGGTTTAAATTAAGGTTCATTCCATTTAACATGGAGATGGGGAAGAATTTCTTCTCTCAGAGCATAGTCAGTGTCTAACATTCTGCTGCTCAGAGAGTAGCAGAGGCTGGATTCTTGAATAAATTCAAGGCTGAGTTAGACAGATTTCTGACAGGAAAGAAGTTAAGGGTTATGGAGGACAAGAAGTGGATTGCAGGCCATGATCAGATCTTGCTGAATGGCACAGCAAGCCCATGGAGCTGAATGGCATTCTCCTGTTATTTCTTATGATTTTATGATCATGGAGGTTTCTTCTTTCTACAGTCTACCATCCCCTAAAGCCTCTGTCTTTTTACGGTTGCACCCTCATCTCCAATGTCAAAGAGAGGTGCTCAAGAATAGAGTTTGAGAGTAATAGAAGTTTTACAGCATGCGGATAATACATTTGGTCCATTGTGTGTGGTGGTCGTCAATTCTAATCCCATTTTCCAGCATCTGGTGATAGCCTTTTGTGCTTTGGCATTTCAAATACTTATTTACATATTTTTAAAAATGCCTTGAGGGCTCCTGCCTCTACCACCCCCATAGGAAGTGGATTCCAGATACCCATAAATCTCTGGGTAAAAATAATACTCCTTAAATCCCCTCTCAAACTTAACTTAAAACTGTGCCCCCTGGTTACTGACCCCTCTATTCAGGCAGAAGTTTCTCTCAATCTATCCTTGTCTATCCCCTAAAACTTTGTACACCTTAATCACATATCCCCACCCCCACCCCATTGCCTTCTTTATTCTAAGGAAAACAACTTCAGCCTATTTAGTCTCTCTTCTTAACTGAATTGGTTCCGCCCAGGCAACATCCTGGTGAATCTCCTCTGCGTCGTCTCTAGGTCAGTCACATCCTCCCTATAGTGTGGCAATCAGAACCTGCACACAATATTTCAGCTGCTGTCCAACTAACGGTATACACAGCTCCATCATAACCTCCTTGTTCTTGTATTCTATGTCTTGCCTAATGAAGGGCAGTATCTCACACGCCTTCTTAACGACTTTATCTGCCTGTCTTCCTTCTATTCCCTTATCCAATCCTGTATTTTCTGAACATTTTAATTAAGATTGAAACCGAGCAATCAGCTACCTCTGTTGTGTCTCTCTTCCACAAGCCTACTGTTTAAACTTCCAAACTGTCCCTATAGCACACAGAATGTAGTGGTTCAAGGAGGGAGCTCACCACCTCCTTTTCCAGGCCAATTAGGGATGGACAATAAATCCTGGCCCAGCCAGTAATGCCCACATCCCATGAATGAATTAAAAAAAAGTTCTAATTGGTTGCATTGTGAGGAAACTTCAAACATCACAACATGTGGAGAAGCATTGGATCATTCTAATATTCCATAGTTAACTGCACATGTGGTGTGCTCCAGAGGTTACTGTCAGATTCACAGGAGTAATGATAATGAAGACTGACGGTATTACTGTCATTACCACCATAACGTTTACACTCACATGAGTATGCAATTTTTCTTTTTTTCTCACATATGTCTTTATACTCAGTTACTGGAACTAGCTGAATTCAAGAACATATTAAATAAAAATAGTCATCATTTTGAACCTGCTTACTTTAGAAGTTTATTCTTGTTTTCAACAATCTACTATGATATAATCTCCCTGACATTACTTTTTAATGAAAGGATAAATGGCAAACTTTTCAGATTTTGACAAATGTCTTCCATGTGGTACAGTAAAAGTTTAAATACATATTATTATTTTAAGATTTCACAATCTGTGATGTGCAAAAGGAATTCCTCATCTTGTGGCTTTTTGATAGATAGCTAACATTTTATGGAGGAATGAAAATTAATTATTAAATATAACAACATTACATGCAAAGAGATAAAAATGGCTAATTACAAAGCAAAGAACTCCTTGTTATTAAAAATGCTTGCTCAGCGCTGTCTAAATAGGATATTGCAAACTTGCATTTAAGCAATCTAAAATAAAGTCTTTCATATGTCAAGTGTTCCAGCAATTTAATAAAGTCAATGTGTGTGTTTCATTCTCTTTGAAGGTTTCCTATTTGAAGCTTATACTACATAAAGCCGGAAGCAGGTGCTGCAACGCTGTGTGCATATGAATGCTACAAAGTCAGTATAGGAAATGGACTTTAATCATTTGAGTGTTTTAATTTTGTACTTTTGCCAATAGCAGAGATTATTTAACATGTACGTTTTCCAAGAGATTTGCTAAGATCCAGAATTATGCTTCAAAGCATGCAAGCCAAGATTTGCATATGGTTGAAAAGGATTAGAGTATGCTAGTTGTCACTGATTACTATTACTGAGTTTATTTGTAGGATGTCATTGCCAGAGCCTACATTACTACATACGTCACTTTGCTGGAAAGTAGACCAATAATAATCTTGCAGTTTTTGTTAATTATTCACAATGTCAGAGTGTGTTTCTTTTTAAAACAGGATGTGTTCAATACACTATTGATTTAATCAAGTATCGTACAATAGCATTGAAGTAGCTTAAGTAACTATTATTAGCTGTAAAGTGTAGGGCAGCATTAACATGGATCAGGGATGGACCTTTAGATGGTGAAACTTATCAGAAGTTCCCCATTAGTTTTCCACAGATGGACTTGACGATTGACATCAGCCTGCTCTTGCTTAGACAATCCAAGTTTTAATTAACTAACCTGCTCCTTTCTCCCTCTCCCTCCCCCAAATTTTTTTTAAAAGTGACTGGATTGTCTGTTAGCTTTGCTTTTGGAAGTTTATTAGATGAACTACAAGATGGCTAATCCAAATTTTAGTTAGCACTGGCATCCCGTGTGACAAAGTGCAGTCAATATTTTAACTAACATACTTCTCTTCAAGAGAAAATCCCCAGCTGCTGAGGTAATAAACGTTAACCTATGAGTAATTTGGAAGATGTGAGACATATCATAACTACAGTATTAGCTCACAAGCCAGAGGCTTTCTTTCAGAACAGTTGCCATTTATATTTCATATATGGAAGTCAGTCACTTATTTAAGCTTATATTTGAAATGCCCATGACAGAATTGAACGCATGTGGTCAATTACTGCAGCCAGTTTCTGATGCCGATTCAGTTTGGCTTCAAAAGGGAAATCTATGTTGAATTTCACTTTTATTTTACTGCAAATTCACAAGACAGCATCCACTTCCAGGAATTCAGTAAAAGCAGCAGTCTCTGCAATGTGAATAAAAAGCTCCAGGCTCTGTAAGGTTTTTGTCTCATTTATTTTGTTGGTACTTACTATTCAGAAGGCGAAAATCAATGACTGGGTATGATCCTCGGCGCTCAGAGAGAAGCCCTGCTTGCCCTCTCACTCGTGCATTTCCTGTGAAAACAGATTCAAAAGAGCTATTAGAAGTAGTTTTATTACTGTTCAGTGTTAGTATTCTATGGCGCTATCACAGTCCCTTTAAGTTTCACATCACATCTTTAAAATCTTCACCTGTTGTCGACATAATTGGGTAAATATTACATGTTTTGATGGTAATGGAATTTTTGAACATGATATCTACAAAACAAAAGTAGGTTTGAGTGTAATTCAATAAATAAAATGATAGTATGCATTATCAATACTGTCAGACATCATTTAAGGTTTTCTTAAAGATCCAGGCTTCAGTTTTCTTTAGACTAACAAATCAATAGAAACACAATGGGTCGATATTTCTGCCCACTGCCTGCATTTGCTTTCAAGCTTCAGCTAACGTGTGTGCACAAGTGCAGACACCCAACAGAAGATCCATTGTGACTGGTTGCTGATGCGCTGAGGAAGGTGGAAGTGACAGAGGTGAAGCAGGATTCAATAACCGAGGAGACTAGAAATGTTGGGCTGGGGTCCATTTTAGTGTGTTGGGTCCAGTAGATAGAAGGGGTTGTCAGATCTGGGAGGAGTGGGGAGAAGGCATCTGGCTACTGGGGTGGGAGTACGGGTGTGGATTTGGAGATTGCTGGTTTCAGATGGTGGGGAATAGAATATGAGTTCAGAACAGGGTCTGGACAGGTTGTCATGGCTCTGGGAGTGTAGGAGCTGGGGTGGTTGAAGGGGGTGAGTCAGTTTAATTATTACTCAGGAGTCATAGTGAGTTTTCAATCTCCTAAGATTTCCTGGGTAACTATTGAGCTTAACTGATTTAGAACCCTCTGAAGTTTCCAACATTATTGGAGGGCTCCAAACGCAGAGGAATTTTCCACGGGAAGTTTTAATTACTCGGGTTATTTCCATCGCACCAGTTTGTGTCGGGGATGGTCCTGATGTTCAACTCCATTCTGCACTGTTTCAACAATTTAACAACTGGAATACCTGGCCAACTAATTCAGCTAAATGGGTAGACAAGAGCTTTGCTTGATGCCTAACCTTTTGAGCATTTTCAATATTTTCACGATTTAATCTGATTTATCTTTACTGGCCCTATGACCAACTGTAGAATTCACTTGAAAATAAGAAACTGTAGTAGGAGGACCCATGTTTTGAAGGGAGGTTCTTGATTTTCAATAAGGAAACACTGTCCCAGATTCCAGCTGACGTTTCCAGCTGTAACTGCTGTCATGTCTTCCCTTTCCTAGGTCTTGGCTGATTGGTCTTTTTTCCTTTCATCTGATATTCACCAACCTGCTACAGCTGGATCCCTCTGGCAAAGTCAAGTTTCTGACATATACCACGAACATTTGAGAGATGCATGAGGCAGCATATTGTAAAATGGCCCCAGGATCTGTTGTTAAGTACCAGAATTGGAACGTTGATATGTTGAAGGTATACTGAACAATAGCTTAGATTGTTGAATGCACCCGATTATATAGTACCATTTTGCCTAGGCTTCCTGCAAATTGCAATATGTTATTAGCTATACCTGGAAAGTATCCATCATCTCCAAGTCAATCATTCAGTAAGTCCATCCTGGAACATGACAGCCAAGCTTGACTGCCTCAGCACGTACCTGATCCAGTTGCTTCTCATGTATCTAGCATGTGGTGAAATATAATTCCGCTACTACAAATAGCATTCAGCACCTCACAAATGCCCAGTTTTGAGTTGTGGATCTGTACTTAATCTATTCTACTTAGCACAGAGGAAGCACAAAATGAACTGATGTGTATCTTCATCACAATCTACTCAAGGACTGTGCAATGGTCACTCTGCCAATGTTGACCTGTACGTCCACAACAGGTAGATTAGCAGGAACAAGGTCAAGTCTGTTCTTCCCTTTTGTGCTGTCACCACCAAGTGCAGTCAGGTAGCTTTGCCCTTCAGATATCCGCTTGGGTGGTTGTACGAATCGACTCTTGGTGATGGATTCAATTCTCTCTCACCAAATGTATTCTAATATCTTGAAGGTATCAGTTAAGTGAATTGTGCATATTGTGAAGATGTGGATGGCTTTATCATTTGTTATATTGGCTAGATTACCTAATACTATGATGAAAACTAGGATATAGGTGTACAGAACCTAGTCGTGAATAATGGACAGTAAAATCACACCCATTTTACAGGAAATAGATTGGATTTCTCACAAACACTGAGGTTTCGACTGGAATACAATTGTAAATTACATAGTTACGGCATAAATGGGCATAACAATTTTTTTCACTGGTGCACTGGCTTAGCTATTCTTCTACTCTGACAAATTCATGGTTAAATGTACTGAGGTACACTTCTTTCAACCTTTAACACTTAAAAAAAGTTCTCCTGGTTTATTAAGGATTCAGCCAAATGAATTCTACCAGTGGAAATGGACATGTAGTGCCAGAGGAAAGTTAAAAAAAAGACGTAAATAAAAGAAGGCGCACAATTAGTCAGAAAAGCCACTCTGGGGCCAGAGATGAGCCTGTCTCTGATTATCAGTGCAGCAATGATGACCATATGTTGGCATCAACGAAAAGACAGAAGGAATTTAGATTAAGGGCAGCTTAAGTATTGAGTGAAAGAAAGGATTTTCAACTGACATGATTACTGTTTCTCAAAATAATATTAATTTCAACTATTTTATAGTTTTAGCTGTTGTAATTTGTGCAATTAAGTCCAGATTCCAAAAGCTTTGCAAGTTTACAAGATGTTGTCACTTAGCTCTTTAAATACTAAGAAAGGAATTTCATTGGATTAATTTTGTTCAGATATTGTTGTATTGTACAAATTTATGCATCATATAGTGCAATTCATTGCTTGCATGAAACAACTTTGTAATATGTGCATGCAGATGTGAAGAAACCACAAGGGGGTATAAGTTGGTATGTACTGTGCCTATTTTTCGGGTGCACATTTGTACAGGTGATTCACTATTAAATTCAGTGGGTCTATTTCCTTAATGTTCTGGGCAGCTGTTTTACAAAGGCATTAAAACCCTCATTAGCATGCAGGAGGCCTTACAGTGGCCTGGTGAAGGTCGCTTTTGTTGATTCGTGTTGTCAGGGCATCACTGGATCCAGGCCAGCTATACTCACATTTCCCAGGTGTCCATTTCTCTAAAGTGGTCAATGCCCAAAAAGTAAAACACCAAATTTTAATTTGGAATCGAGGAACAGCAGTACAACTGAAGCTAATGGTGTTCCATTTGCTTTTGCCACTGTTGTAATATAGGAGACATAACAGTCAAACATCCTGAAATGCTGCAACGAAACGAGCAATGGAAATGTTCGCATTGACTTTTTTAGCTGCTGGCTGATGGATTGGATAAATGTCAGCCAGAACATCCTTACTCATGTTTGACTATTGCCATGCATTGTTTAAATGTTACCGGCGAGGTCCTTAGTATAACTTCTCATCTGAGAAGCAAGTTCCCTGACAGTGCACTGAAAATGTCAGCCAAGATTCTACATTCAAGACTGTAGAGTGGGGCTTGGATCCACAACCTGCTGATTCAGAAGTGAGAGCACCAGCACTGAGCTAAGGGTGACACCTATTCCGCTACAAACTCTTAGACAACATGTCTATTCACTCTAGACACAAAAACTGTACAATAACATTCTTGTAAACAAGCACTGCTGCTTCTGCCACAGCCCAGGTCTGCAGACATCAACAGAGCCTCCCAAAAGGAACATTTCCTGAGCGGATGTTTGGCTACTTGGCATATCCCAGTGGTGTCTGTATATAAACATAGTTCCTGTTTGATGACAAAGTTCACCCTGAATCACATCTAACTGTCATTAAGGGTGGAGTACAAATGGTAGACAACTTTAAGATATTGAAACATCACACATTATAGGCCCCAGTCAAATGGAAATTAATGTCAAGGTCAGTTTGTGTGTCTGTAACATAGGAATGCTTTCTTTAAACAGTAGCTGTATTTAGAAAGAAGAAACAGTCAAAACATATTTTTGCAAACTGGGCCGTTAATTTATTTTCAACATACATTTTACATCGCAAAACAAGTTTATATCTGCTTGTTTGATATATGGTTATAACTGAGGACAAAGTGTTTGTACAGTTTTGTTTGTAAATTACAAAATTCTGAAATCATAAGCTCGTGAGGTCGAGGACCATAGTCACAACCAAAATGTTCATTTATGCAATCATTCCCTTATCCACAATAAAATTAACCCCCCGATCCTGGGAAATATCAATACTGAATATTTCAGCTTCTGCCAACATGTTGTTATTGACACTCCGTTGTAAAAGATTCTGCTAACCAACATGAAAAAAGTTAATTCATTACCTAAAGCAATTTGCTGTCTGCTGATTATTTTATGTGAACACGATGCACTCAGTGGATAACAGAAAAGAAATCAATGGTTCTTCTATGGAGACTACCAGCTCAAAACAATGGAAGGCTTTGACCATCTGAAATGGCCATTTCAAATAACACTCATGTATTTTCACAAATCGGTGGGCAAGATTTAGCAAAATGTTTGAAGTTTTCAAAAACGACACAGAAAGCAAATCCATTTTAAAATTGTAATTTCTAAATGAACAGTGAAGTGGGATTGTAATATGAATCCTTAACAGAAGAGATCATAGAGTGAATATCCTGCCTACTGTGCTGTGATTAATACAGGCTGTTTTTCTTTCATTTTTAACAGCTTGCATTAGTGAATTGGTCACCCCTTTTATACCCAATTCAATTTTCATTTTTACTGAAACAGCTAAATTGCTTCTGCCCGTTTGCCACCTCGTGCAAAAGTGAAAATTTGATCCATCCAAGACTGTACAAAGCTAAACAAAATGTGGCTACACTATTGCAGCCTTTCTGGCTCTCTACTGACTACATTAGTTATTTTTCAACCGAACAACCAAAGCAATTTAGCTGTACTATCTGAAAATATCATCTTATTTCAAAATAAATTTCCCCACCTTTTATGCCTTAACACAAATCATTTATTTAACTGTTTGAGAAGAGCTTTCCTTTGCTATTCTCGTCAGCATATTTTTTATAGGGTTAGTCACATGACATTGGATCATATACTATCCAGTGACATACCATGCAATTGTTCATGTCCACTTTTTTGTAAATATTATTCAGCTTAAATTAGTTGAATGCCATGGTTGAGGGGAATTACAATATCATTTTGTGAATCAAAGGAGTGGCGCTCTGAAAGCTAGTGTGCTTCCAACTAAACCTGTTGGACTATAACCTGGTGTTGCGTGATTTTTAACTTCATTTCCTGAACATATCTTAAGTTACTTATAGTACATTCTTTTACTTCTGTTAGGACAATTTAAATCTGTAGTAGTTTATCTTCCCTTCATGTTTTCTGGTTCATCCCTCACAGTTTTTTCCGTTATTATTCACTGCTTCCAACCAAACCCTTTCTTTGTTATTCAATTTTGCTGGTCTCTCTTTCAAAACCAACAGCCCACATGTGACCAATGTGGCTCACAGATAGTTTAAGTTGAGGTGAGTGTAACAAGTTTTGTCGGACCAAGGGGTAACTTCTAACAATTCATTCAAGGTTTTCGCATCCTCAACTGAGTTTTGTGGTCTTTATCTCACCCTCGTTTGTCGGAGGGCAACAAGCATGAAGTTCATTTCTCTCGAGTTGCTACCAAAGTGTTAATCAATCTCAATTCTTAATGAACAGGCAATCCTAACAAACCTGCAGTATGACTTGGAGATGCCGGTGTTGAACTGAGTTGAACAAAGTTAAAAATCACACAACACCAGGTTATTGTCCAACAGGTTTATTTGGAAGCACCAGCTTTTGGAACGCTGCTCCTTCATCAAGTGATCGAAGGAGCAGCGCTCCAAAAGCTAGTGCTTCCAAATAAACCTGTTGGACAATAACCTAATCCTGCAGCAGCCAGTGCACCAACCGACTTAATCTTTGTTTTAGCTAAAATAAAAATAGTACCTTGCCTGTGACTAACTAATTTTGGGTGCATCAAATAAAAAGCATTCTGTGCACCAAGATCTCCTGTTCCAAAAACAAAGACTAATAAAATGAGTTCCAATTTATAAAACATCAAACAGTACAACATTGGAACTGGCCCTTTGGCCCACTATGTCTGTGTTAACCATGATGCCATTCCAAACTAATCACATGGTCTGTATTCCTCTACTTCCTACCTGTGTGTCTGTCTAAATGCCTCTTAAACATTACTATTGTATCTGTTCTTCTACCTCCTTTGGCAGTGCATTCCAGGCACCTTCCACCCTCTCCATAAAAGCTTTCCTTATGCATTTTCTTTAAACTTATCCCATCTCACCTTAAACCTATGCCCCTAGTAATTAACATTGCCATCTTGGGAAAAAGACTCTGACTATCCACCCTATCCATGCCATTCATAATTTGATACACACCTAGCAGGTCACCCCTCAGCCTCCAGTGCTCGAGTGAAAATACTCCTAGTTTATCCGACCTGATCTTAAAGCTAATATACCCCAATCCAGGCAACACTCTAGTAAACTTCTTTTCCAACCTCTAAGCCTTCCGTATTCTTCCTATAGTGTAGCGACCAGAGCAACGGTCTAATTAAAGTCTTATATAGCTGCTACATGACTTGTCAACTTTTATACCTGACTGGTGAAGGCAAACATGCTGTACACTTTCTTTACCACTTTAGCCATTTGGGTTGCCATTTTCAGGGAGCTATGGACTTGCATCTCAAGATTCCTCTGTATATCAATGCTCCTAAGGGTCCTACCATTTCCTGTATATGTTCCTCTTGCATTTGATCTCCCAGAATGCATCACCTCACACTTGTCCAGATTAAACTTTGTCATGTCTCTGCCCACTTTCCATTTAGTCTATATTGTGATGTACCCTTTGACAACCTTCCTCACTATGCACAATTCAACCAATTTTCTTTTCATCTGTAAACTTATTCACCAGACCACCTTCATCCAAGTCATTTACCATATTACAAACCACAGTGGTCCCATCACTGATCCTTACAGAGTATCACTGGTCATAGACTTCCAGTCAGAAAAACACCCCTCCACAAATGTCTTTTGTCTTCTATCACCAAGCCAATTTTGTGTCTAACTTACCAACTCAGCATGAATCCCATGCAACTCAATCTTCTGGACCAGCCTACCATGACAGGACGTTGTCAAATGTTTTAGTAAAGACCATGTAGGCAACTCACCGCTCCACCCTCATCAATCAGCTTCATCACTTCCTCAAGAAATGCAATCGTGTTGACAATCACTAATAAGTCCATTCTTTTCCAAATGCAAGTAGAACTTTACCCCAAGAATCTTCTCCAATGAATTGCTGACCATTGATATAAGGCTCTGTGGCCTTAGTTTCCTGGATAATCCCTGTTGCCCTTCTTAAACAAAGGAACAACATTAGCTATTCTCCAGTCTTCTGGGACCTTGCCTGTGAGTAAAGAGGATACAAAGATCCCTGTCAATGGCCCAACAAACTCCTCCCTTGTCTCCTTCAGTATCCTGGGATAGATCCCATCAGCGCCTGGGAAGTTACCTACCTTAATGTTTTTCAAGACACCTAACACTGCCTTCTTCTTAATATTGACATGTCCTAGGATATGAACATACACCTCCCTAATTTTACTACCATCCATGTACTTCTCCTTGGTGAATACCATTGTGAAGTATTCATTAAGGACCTCACTCACTTCTCTGTCTCCGCACATAAATTCCTTTAGTGGACCTACCCTTTCCTTCACTGCCCTCTTGTTCCTAGTATATGTATAAAATGCCTTGGCATTCTCCTTAATCCTACTTCCATGAATATTTCATGACCCATTTTGGCCCCCCTAGTTCCTTTAAATTATTTTTTGCTCCCTTTATATTCATCAAGGGCCTTGTCTGATTTCCTGAACCTTATATAGGCTTCTTTTTCCTTTTTACATAAAATTTCAATATATCTTGTCATCCGGGTTTTCCGAATCCTTATCTTTCACCCTCATAGGAACATGCTGGTGTTGAACTCTGATCAACTGGCCTTTCAATGATTCCCACATGTCCAATGTAGATACTGATCCCCACCCCCCCT
>NC_057712.1:92786818-92871716 GCF_004010195.1 Chiloscyllium plagiosum
GGAAAGGAGCAAAACAAGACTTTCAGTTTCAAAATAACTTGCACAGCACCAAATACTGAGAAGCAGTTACACTGAAAATGAGAAGAATACAGACTTGCAGCTAAGCTCAGCTAAATGACCCTTCGTACATGGGAAATATGAAAGCATAAAGGAGGAAGCAACTGTTAACAGCACCAATTAATTTCTTTTGGAAGTCTGGGAGTACGCTTCACCAATAAATCTTGATTTTTGATAATTATTTTCAACCTTTGTAATCTGTCAATTGCATTTTTTAGATCTGAAAAGGAAAGTCTATTGGACTTAGGGAAATTTGAAGTCTTTCAATTTTACAGCAGCTTCTTTTCAATAGCAACAGATAACAGCTGGCCCTGAACATTGCCTAGGTCTTGCTACATGTGGGCATGGAATGCTTCATTATCTGAAGAGTTGCGAATTCAACACTTTGAAATTATCAGTGAACATCCCCCATTCTGACCTTATTTTGGAGGGAAGGTCATTGATAAAGCACCTGAAGATAGTTAGTCTTGAGGAATCCCTGGAGTAATGTTCTGGAGCTGAGGTGATCGGCCTTCAACAATGATTCTTTGCATAGGGATAACTTCTATCAATGGGAACTTTTCCCTAAACCTCACCGGCTTCCATTTTGTCTGAATTCTTTGATGCTGCATTCTGGGAAATGTTGTTCTAATATCAGGGCAACTAATTCACCTCTGTTTGTTTTTGACCACAACTGGACCAGGGTTCTAATGAGGTCTTCAGCAAAGTGTTCCTGGCAAAATCTGACCATAGTGTCAATGAATATGTTAGTGCCATTCAACGCACTGTCAACAAGACACTCCATCACTTTGCTGATGATAGCAAATAGACTGATGGACAACAATAAGCCTGATTGAATGTTGTCAGTTTTATGAATGTGACACAACATTCCGCTTTTTCAGATAGATGCTGCATGTTGTCTCTCATGTTGTAGCATGGCTTAAGGACATAGTCATAGAATCATAGAGCTGTACAGGACGGAAACAGACACTTCAGTCCAACTTGTCCATGCCAACCAGACATCCCAACATAATTTAGTTCCATTTGCCAGCATTTGACCCATATCCCTCCCTATTCATATACCCATCCAGTATCAGCCTCCACCACTTCCTCTGGCAACTCATTCCATATACGCATCACCCTCTGTGCAAAAAAGGTGCCCCTTAGGTCTCTTTTATATCTTTCCTCTCTCACCCTAAACATATGCCCTCTAGTTCTGGACTCCCCGACCCCAGGGAAAAGACCTTGTCTAGTTATCCTATCCATGCCACTCATGATTTTATAAACCTCTAATAAGGTCACCCCTCAGCTTCCGACACTCCAGGGAAAACAGCCCCAGCCTGTTCAGTCTCTCCCGATAGCTTGAATCCTCCACCCCTGGAAACATCCTTGTAAATCTTTTCTGAACCCTTTCACGTTTCACAACACCCTTCCAATAGGAGGGAGAACAGAACTGCACGCAATATTCCAAAAGTGGCCTAACCAATGTCCTGTACAGCTGCAACATGACCTCCCAACTCCTATACTCAATACTCTAATCAATGCAGGAAAGCATACCAATCGCCTTCTTCACTATCCTATCTACCTGTGACTCTACTTTTAAGGAACTATGAACCTGCACTCCAAGGTCTCTTTGTTCAGCAACACTCCCTCGGACTTTACCATTAAGTTTAATGAATCCTGTTCGGATTTGCTTTTCTAAAATGCAGCACCTGGCATTTATCTAAATTAAACTCCATCTGGCACTCCTCAGCCCATTGGCCCATCTGATCAAGATCCCATTCTACTCTGAGGTAACCTTCTTCGCTGTCCACTACACCTCCAATTTTGGAGTCACCTGCAAACTTACTAATGATACCTCCTGTGTTCACATCCAAATCATTTATATAAATGAGGAAAAAATAGTGGACCCAGCACCGATCCTTGTGGCACTCCACTGGTCACAGGCCTCCAGTCTGAAAAAACAATCCTCCACCACCATCCTCTTCCTTCTACCTTCAAGCCAGTTCTGTATCCAAATGGCTATTTCTCCCTGTATTCCATGAGATATAACATTGCTAACCAGTCACCCACAAGGAACCTTGTCAAAAGATTTATTGAAGTCCATATAGATCATGTTTACCACAGGCAGCACGGTGGCTCAGTGGTTAGCACTGCAGTCTCACAGCACTAGGGACCCGAGTTTGATTCCAGCCTTAGGCAATTGTCTGTGTGGAGTTTGCACATAATCCCGGTGTCTCCGAGTGCTCTGGCTTCCTCCCACAATCTAAAGATGTGCAGTTCAGGTGGATTGGCCATGCTAAATTGCCCAACGTGTTAGGTGCATTAGTCAAAGGGAAATAGGTCTGGGTGGGGTATTCTTTGGAGGGTCAGTGTGCACTTGTTGGGCCAAATGGCCTGTTTCCACACTGTAGGTAATCTAGTCTAATCTACTACTCTGCCCTCATCAATCCTCTTTGTTACTTCTTCAAAAACTCAATTAAGTTCGTGAGACATGATTTCCCATGCACAAAGCCATTCTGACTATTCCCAATCAGTCCTTGCTTTTCCATATACATGTAAATCCTGTCCCTCAGGATTCCCTTCAACAACTTGACCATCACTGATGTCAGGCTCACTGGTCTATAGTTCCCTGTCTTTTCCTTACCACCTTTCTTAAATAGTGGTAACCTATTAGCCAATCTCCAGTCTTTCGATGCCTCACCTATGATTATTGATGATACAAATATCTCAGCAAGGAGTCCAGCAATAACTTCCCTAGTCTCCCACTAGTTCACCCTCCACCTTCATCTACCTACCGCATTCTCAGCAACCTTCCCCGCAGGCCCACCCCCCTCCCATTTATCTCAGTCCCCTTGGCCCCCCACTCCACATTCCTGATGAAGAGCTTATGCTTATATTCATTGGAAGCTGCCTGACCGGCAGGGCTTTTCCAGTGCCACACTTTTTGATTCTGATCTCCATCATCTGCGGTCTCACTTTCACCTAGGCTACATCTGATCAGGTCCTGGGGCTTTATCCACTTTTATGCATTTCAAGACATCCAGCACCACCTCCTCTGTAATATGGACAATTTTCAAGATGTCACCATCCATCTCCCGATATTCTGTTATCGTCCATGTCCTTCTCCACAGTAAACACTGATGCAAAATATTCATTTAACATCTCCCTCACCTCTTGTGGCTCCATGCATAGGCTGCTTTGCTGATCTTTGAGGGGCCCTACTGTCTCCCTAGTTACCCTTTTGTCCTTAATGTATTTATAAAATCCCTTTGGATTCTTCCTAACCCTATTTGCCAAAGTTATCTCACATCCCCTTTTTGCCCTCCTGATTTCTTTCTTAAGTATACTCTTGCTGCCTTTATACTCTTCTAAGGATTCATTCAATCCCTCCTGTCTGTACTTGACATATGCTTCCTTCTTTTTCTTAACCAAACCTCAATTTCTTTAGTCATCCAGCATTCCCTACACCTACCAGCCTTTCCTTTCACCCTAACAGAAATATAATTTCTCTGGATTCTTGTTATCTCATTTTTGAAGGCTTCCCATTTTCCTTTACCTGCGAACATCTACTCCCAATCAGCTTTTGAAAGTTCTTGTCTATTACCACCAAAATTGGCCTTTCTCCAATTTAGAACTTCAACCTTTAGATACAGTCTATCCTTTTCCATCACTATTTTAAACTAATAGAATTATGGTCAATGGCCTGAAAGTGCTCCCCCACTGACACCTCAGTCACCTGCCCTGCCTTCTTTCCCAAGAGTAGGTCAAGTTTTGTACCTTCTCTAGGAGGTACATCCACATACTGAATCAGAAAATTGTCTTGTATGTGCTTAACAAATTCCTCTTCATTTAAATCCTTAACACCACAGCAGATTCAGTCTACATTTGGAAAGTTAAAATCCCCTACCATCACCACCCTACTAGCTTTGGAGTGCAATTCCCTATGACTTTCCTACAGACAGTTAGGTCAGTTGGTTCTTGATTTGAATTGAGTGAACAGAGTTGATTAAAGTCTGGCTGCAGTGACAAAGGTTATAAGATCATAAGGTGGCTGAATGTAATTCGGCTTGTGATGATTTGTCGTGCCTGATCGATACCCAGTTTTGAGCTGCTTGATCTGTTCTTACCTAATCTTGATAGTTTGTGTCAAGCAACACAATGGATGGTCTCAGAACGTCATTGCCACGATTTGCCCATTTATCACTCCTATCAATATGGGCATGGACAGATACATGTGTAGCATGTAGACTGGTGAAGATGAGATTGAGTGGGTTTGTCCTCATGTTTGTGTTCTCACCAACTGACACATGCACAATCTGTCAGTCCTTGAAGACTCAGTCTGTTGTGATGTCATTGAGGCACACTGAGTGATGGACGGAAGTGGCCCATCCTGCAAACATTTCTGGACGTTTGCAAAAAATCAGTGCTTTTTCCAAGTGAGGAATAAAGGAGTACTGACTCACCAGCTGAGAAAGGGCAGTAATTGGTAACTAGTCAGTTTTCTTACCCATAATTGACCTAATGGCATGAAATATCTTGGGGTCTGGATTCAATGTTGAGGACTCCCAGAATCACTTCATCCTCAAGTGTATGTAACTATTCCACCTCCTCTCGTGGATGCAGTATTAGACAAACATAATCGGTAATCTCTTGCTGTGTCTTTTCAAATTGCTGTACATGGTAGTACAATTTACTGACAGTTTTCTTATCTAAGCTTATCCAAATTTTACAATGTTGGTACTGGCAAATTTTGAAAAGAACAACCTGGTCGAACACTAACCCTTCTCAATTTATTATTCCAGATTACTCTCACTATCACCACCAGCAGGAATGGTCCTTGTATTGATGAGATTCATGTTCTAGTCTGCAATATCAAGACATAGAAAGTAACCTCTTAGTTCAAGATACAGTTCAGAGTTTATGTCCCTATATCACTTTGATCTTTTTTCATGTTGTGACTGTGACTAGATTGAAACAGATACAATGCAATATCAATTCAACTATAAGCATGGGGACATAAGAGCATTGCAAACCATTTTGCATGAATATAACACATGGTTGACACATTATATCATGTATCTAGGGCATGCATCTGATGAAGAGTCATGTTGGACCTTAACGTTAACTGTTTCTCTCTCCACAGATGCTGCCAGACTTGCTGAGTTTCTCCAGTAATTTCTGATTTTATGAGAGATTCTGTCATCTTCTTTCTTACCCAACTAGAAGAAAGATCTCGTTAAAGCTTCTGAAGTAAGCTAAAGCCAACGTGAAAATAACTTTAGGGTGGCATACAATCAAATTGTTCCTGGTGTTGCATTCCACTGAGAGTAGCACTATGGAGGGTTCTGTCAGAGCCTCTGAAATCTCCTCAAGCCCAGATCCCGAAGTCATTAAATAAGCACGTACCTGTCTTTTGAAATGTCATTTCCCAAACATTAAATTTTGTACCAATTCATATTGCAGCACTTCAAAATGGATAAGGTATTGTTATAGAAATTTTTGAAGTGTAGCTAATGTAGCTAATTCAATTTCATTTAAATATTGCTAAAAGACAAGCAGTCAAAACTTTTTGCCTTGCATTTTAAGAAACAAAATACTTCAAGAATTTCACAATAAGATTTTGTAAAAGTAAATTGCTTGGATTAAAAAGCTTTTAAATCATTTCTTTAGCCAATGTCACTCTTGGCTGTGACTGTTTTCCATTTGGTTTATCACCTAGTTACGAGCCTAACTTGGCCATACAGCCTGAATTGTGGTTGGAGAAAGCTTCTGGAAACAACTATTGCACACGGCTCTAATATGGGTTATTATTTTAATTGCATGATAATGCATTATGTGGTTTGGGAGCATACCATATCACAAATATAAATAAATTACTTGCCAAGTATGTCTTCTTTTGCACGGGTTGAAAAAGATGCAAATCTTCAATTTTTAAATCTGACTTGAATTTTGCATGTGGCATAAAATAAAACTTCATTGTGTTAAATGTTTACACTCAATTTGGAAGTGGCTAAATTAAATTCCTGAAGAAGGGCTTATGCCCGAAACGTCGATTCTCCTGTTCCTTGGATGCTGCCTGACCTGCTGCGCTTTTCCAGCAACACATTTTCAGCTAAATTAACAATTTGAATAACAATAGTGCAGGTGATTGAGCTTGGTGAGTGAACAGAAAACTCAAGAGCACAAATCAGTTGATTTGTAAACTGCTCTTTATTAGTTAGCACAAACATCAACCACAGCTAAATTTGGCTGAAGTTTTTCAATAACCACATTCTGCAATAAACATCTACTTTTACTACATTAAATATTTCAGCAATAGCTCTGTGTAAACTGCATTAAAGCAGAGCACTTACAAAAAGGGCACTCAAGTGCTATTATAATTTAGTAGATTGTACTTGTATGTCACAACAAAATATGCTGTGCAACTATTAATAGCATTGTACAATCCTTTTTCACATATTCAATTAAAATTATAAATGCAACTGTCTAACAACAGAATGTGTTTGGTATAGCACGACCAACAGTTCTCAGCTGCAATTATAACCTTTTAGTCAATGCTCATTCTAGTGTACTGTTGCAGCCTAATAAATAACAGTGCCTGCTGTGCTATCTCACTATCCAAAGATATCCTGTTGCCATGTTTCAGTAACCAATGATTCCCTTTCCTGCCCCTCCTCTTTCCTCCTGACGTCAGCAACATATTATCTCCAGTAAATAGGACTACTACCTTCAACTGTCTGACTGCTTCCACTTCCCTTTGGTAAAATCCTGCAAAGAATAGTAAATGCATCTTGGAAGCCTGCACATCTATTCTTTTTTCAAAATAGAAAACTATTTTACACCAGTCGCTTACTTAAACACCCATATACAAATACCAGGACAGGTTTTGTCCCAGTGGATAGCCAACTGTCACTTCAGTACACTACAGAGAAACTCAGTCATTCTAAAATCATAAACTTCACTTAACGTCTGGTCAATGTGTATGGGGCTCTGATAAGATTGTAAGACAACAGGGTGATAGAGCAGCCAGTACGATATAAACAATTAACCAATTTCGTGGTCTACTGAAGAACTAAAAGTGACCATTTTCATTTCTTTACAAAAGACAAAGAAACAATATGAAAATATAGGTGCTCGATGTTGATTAGTTAGTTTTCACATGTACAATAATGACAGTCCACAGCACCATGCCATCACCACTACACTACTCCCCCATTGTTGCTCAATTGTCAGACTGCTCTCCTGACATTCAGTACTGGATGAACAGAAATTTCCTCCAGTTAAAAAATATAGGGAGACTGAAGTCATTGTTTTTGATCCCTCATCCAAACTCCATTCCCTAGATACTGACTCTACCCATCTTCCTGACAACAGTCAGAGATTAGGTTGCGTCTGTTTGCAAGCTAGATTTCACATTTGATCGATTTCAACCTCATAATTGCACAAGGAGAATCTATTTCCATCCTTATGACATCGCTTGCCTCTGCCCCCGAGTTGGGTCATCTGCTGCTAATATCCTCATGGATGGGCTGGTGGTGCTATAGCGGTAATCTCACTGCACTAGCAGTTCAGAACCTCAAGCAATGTTGCGGGAAGGAGGTTTGAATCCCACCAGGGCAGATAAAAAGCTGGCCTAATGGTAAACATATGTCAAAAAACCTCACTGTTTTTTGTCCATCTGCTTCAGCAATTTCTTTTAGGGAGGGAAGTCTGCTGTTCTTACATGGTCTGGCCTACATACGACTCCAGACCCACAGCAATGTGGTTGACTTTTAACTGCCCTTTAGGCAATTAGGAGTGAGCAATAAAAATATTGGCCCAGCCAGCAATGCTGTCTGCCGTCATCCCATAACTTTTTAAAAAAACATTTCATTCCATCAAGATACAATTATTTGAATGTACCTCTGCCTAGTCTTCTCTAATTTACTCTCCATAAATTTTAGACCATCCAAAATTCTGCTATCCATGTGTAGACTTGCAGCAAGTCCTACTAGCCCTGTGCTCACTGAACTACATTAGCTCCTGGTTGAGCTACATGTCATTTGAAAATTCTCATCTTTATCTTCTAATGGCTTCTCCCTATCTCTATAATCTGCCCATGACCATAACCCTCTGGGTTATTGTAAAACTTCCAAATCTGGCATCTTTCACATTCCCAATTATGGTTGTTTCACCAGTGACTGTCATATAGTGAGTTGTTTCAGCTGCAAGCTATGACGTTCATTTGCTAAACCTCTCTGCATCTTTGCTTCATTCCTTCAAAACACAGATTAGATTAGATTAGATTTCCTACAGTGTGGAAACAGGCTCTTCGGCCCAATAAGTCCACACTGACCCTCTGAAGAGCAACCCACCCAGACCCATTCCTCTACATTTACCCCTGACTAAAGCACCTAACACTATGGGCAATTTAGCATGACCAATTCACCTAACCTGCATATTTTTGGACTGTGGGAGGAAACTGGAGCAACCGGAGGAAACCCACACAGACACGGGGAGAATGTGCAAACTCCACACAATCAGTTGCATGAGACGGGAATTGAACCCGGATCCCTGGCGCTATAAGGCAGCAGTGCCAACCACAAACATTTCACCTTGACCAAACCAATGGCCATTTGATCTAATGGCTGGAATCTTCCCAGCCCCTGAACAACGTGGATATTCATGAGGCAGTGAGGAAGATAGCATGACATTAGCAGAAATGAGATTCTTAAAGCCTGTCCAGTTCTACAACTACGTTTTGAACAGGCTCTTAATAATTTGGTCTTGCTTTGCTTTTTAGCACAGACTCAAAAGTGTGTCAGAGTCATGCAGGCATACAGCATAGAAACAGTCCCTTTGGTCCAACCAGTCCATACCATCATATTCCTAAACTAAACTAGTCCCACCTGCCTGCACTTGCCCCATATCCCTCTAAAAATTTATTATTCATGTACTTACAACCAAAATTAATCAACATAAAAATCTTACAGCACTGAAATTACCAGCAGTGATTGGTCAAGAGGGTAAGCAGACTTCTGTATGGCAGTTTGTTACATCAATCTCAACATGCATCATGTGACAGCAGCTCACGTGACAGACACAACCAAACAACCATCTTGCACTTCAACCAAATGGTCTTACCTTAAAGTCTAAGGGAAGTATTCCTCAGTTAGACCAAAGGAGGGAGCCTTCAGTTAGGAGTCCAATGGTAAGTCATTTGTCAATGTCTGATATCGGTCCACGGCTTAGATATAGTCAATTGAACACATGGTTACGAGTCCACGTCACTACATTATATGGATTGGGCCATGTCCGTCCTGCAGGTCCAATGAGGCAACCAATCCAGGGAGTAGTGATACATAAGTCTGGCAATCAGGGGGTCTGCTGACACATCAGCTGAGGCTTTCCATCCAAACTGGTCATGGGAGTTGGCCACTTTCAATGATGGAAGTGAGTAATGTTCCATCAGTCATGATGAATGGATGATTTTGAATGAATGAATGATTTTATTGTCACATGTATTTTACAGTAAGCAAAACAGATACAAATGAAAAGCTCTTCCATTGTCACTGTGATCTGGTGCCACTTTGAAAAGTTTAAGAATAAGTTTTTAAAAAGAAATGTATAGCTTAAAGAGAATCTATCGGTCCTGGGCCAGCTTATCATCATCAATGACACCTGCATGCCATCCCTCCTCCACTGCCTCACCACCATCTACGCTGGACCCAACCTACATCAAAGTCACCATCTTTAGGCGCTCTCAGCTGGGCCGATTCCCCTCAGCCACTGCCTCGCCGCCTCCTGCACTGGACCCTCCAATGTCAGAGTCCCATCTCTTGCCGCTGGGCCCACTTCAATCAATGTCACTGTGATGCTCTTTCACTGCCACCAGCCCTAAATCCAACCACTGACGATGTTGCCGATCCTCGGGCATCACCTTTCACCGTTGGGTCTACCTCACTGACATCATGCCCACCGATGTGTCAGCCGCCAATTCCGATGCCAGATCCTGTGCTCACCTCGGTAAAGCAAGTGAGGGCTCACTCAAGTCTGCTCTGGGCTCACTTGCTACTGCCAAGTGTCCGTGTTGGCTTCCCTCACCACTGCTGATGCTGTCCAAGCTCATAATACAAGGTAAGCAAAGAAATCCAAAAGGAAAAAAAAAGGAGAGAGAAAAAATAATAGAAAGAAAAGAAAAGCAGTGGAAGTGGACGAGCGCCAGTTCAGGATGCCTATCCCTCCGCCAACTTGATGCACACAGTCCTCTGAATGGTGAAACACACTCAAGGGCTGAATGACCTCCTCCTTTTCCTACTTCCTGCTGGTCTTATGGCTCAGCCCAATGAATTAAAGGGCTTTATCAGGGGCCACTGCTGGGTGGCTGGGAAGCTGGGGAAATCAAATCTGAGCTCTGCAGGCAGTGTACTGAGTTGCAGAGGAGACAATCAATCATTGTGTCAGATGTTTCTCAATATATAAGAGGAGAGAGAGAGAGACGATGGCGCGTCAAGGCATCTCATCAGAAAGTCAGTACTTTTGACAGTGTAGTAGTGCTTCTATACTGCAGAGAAATAGGTCAGATTTCTCTAAGTCACAATGTTTTGCTATTACCCATTCACAGTATGCAATGGTCACCACCAAGGTCAGTATGAAGAGTTGGTGATCTGCTTTATTGTCCTCAGCAATATGTTAGACAGGTAAGAGACTGCCACATTGCTTCTGTTGTGACATCATTACGCCTCTTCCTACACAGGAACCAGGTCAGAGGAATAACATCTTACGCCGGCCCAGCCAGCCCTGTCAGTCATCTCAATCCAAGCCCCTCTGACAAATAGAAACATAGAATATAGGACAGGAGTAATCTATTCAGCCCTTTGAGCCTTCTCTGCTGTTCAGTAGGATCATGGCTGATCATCCAACTCAGTACCCTGGTCCCACTTTCTCCTCATAACTTGTTACCCTGTTAGTTCTAAGAACTATATCTAACCCTTCGTGGAAGTATTCAATATTTTGGCCTCAACCAGTTTTGGTGGTTTTTAAAAGCCTCTAAGTGATCAGATTTGCTCTCTGACGGAATTGGAACAATTTACCTGTATTAGAGCACAGAAACAAATAAATAACCTGAGGGTCTATTGCCTCATTTCTACTTTAACATGGAGATAAGGGCAATGTTTGCATTGCTTTAGTTGGCAATGTTACTGACCATTTCAACACAAATGAATGGAATAACAAAACAAATAAAATGCATAAATGAAAATGGCATTGCTAAAACAGTTAAGCATTCTCATCTAAAAGCTGAAGGAAGAGTATACTCAGGTTTTCAGACGTAACATGAACTTTCAAAATATCCTTAACCTGCAGTTACTGAATTACCACCTTTCTTTGTTAATAAGTGTCATGTGCTTTGAAGGTTAAATCTTGAGCAGCTTGGTTACCTCTTAAGATTGATTGCTAACATCAGCAGGGCAGCTCCAGTAACTTTATGTTCCTATACTCTTTTCACTGCTTCAATGACAAGTAGTAGAACCACGATAACCTTAAAAGCATGTGTTTCTTTATCTTTAATGGAACCTAAGTTGCTGATCTCAAAAACTGTTTCATTATTTTAGTTATTTAAGGTGAAAAGGTTGTAATATGCAAATCAAAACAGACTCAAGCTGGGCGAACTTGAACAGGATCTCACATATCATTTGAAACACTTTGTTCAGCAGACCTCATTCTCAACGCAGGCATCTGTCAACGTCCTGCCTCTCTCAGTCATCTGAAGCTTTTGTCTTTCTCCTAAGTCTTTTCCACAGTAAGGACTTCCCGAAAGAGACGCCTTGGAGGAGTATGATTTCTCAGAGGATTCTCTGTGCGAGATTCCATCCATCCCCTGAGATCAGACATCTGTATGGTATTGGAAAAAGAGCAAATGAACTGCAACAGTGGCATGGTCCAGCCCCACTTTCACCAGCAAAAGCAAAATGCTGCAGATACTGGAAATAAGAAATAAAAACAAAAGAAAATGCTGGAAATGCTCAGTAGGTCTGGCAAGCAGCTTTCAGACCCTCCTGGGGGCCCTGTGGAGAGGTGTTCCCTCAATGCTAGTCTTGGTTCCAATTTTCTTCTGCTTTATACTAATGGTTCAAAAATCTGCAGCAACCATGATGGAAGATGCTCGGTTTCTCTCTTACCTGACAGAGAAGGAAGCTCCTCCTTCCAAGTTAGGGGGTGGTTGCTTCAATTATTTCAACATTTTCAGCAAATCACTTCTGGGTGACTGATCTCCATACAGTGCAGGGTTTTGACTCCCATTGGACCCTGTCATCAGATCCTAACCACCCCCCCCCCCCCCCAACAACCCAAAATCGTCACCCTGGAGTCCAGCTTTACTGGGAGATTAGGTGCTGGAGAGGGTTTCCATGATTTTACAACAAAATGACACAGGGGTCCTCACTGGACTTGACTCAGGTATTCATGAGGTCTTTATTTACCTTCAGTAGGCATGACAACAGGTTACAAATTGTGTGGTTAAAACGGTAGCTGCTGTGAACACAGCAGGACTGAAGCACTCTGTAGCAATGGTAATACCTGTCTGCCCCATTCCTGCCAGACAAGTAGAGTTAAAATAAGACTAATGTGCCAATTTATGTTTAAATATAATCCTTTAACTTCCACAAGAAAATCATAGCTTCAAAGAAAGAATGTATACCTCATTAATTATACCTGGCTAAAATTAGTTGTTGAATTTTACTAAGTTCAGGAAAACATCTTTAAAACACTGTATTCCATAGCCTGTATAAAAAAAAACATCATATATCGTGCGCTGTGCTGTAAATTTCAGAATGCTGAAACATGCTGCAGTTTCTGTAATCAATAAACGTACAAAAACACACAAGATAAGGAGCAAGAGAGGGTCATCTGGTCCCTCAAACCTGCTCGGCCACTTGATAAAATCATGGCTGATCTGTTTGTGGCCTCTCCTGTCAAATCTCAACAACTGTTACCCCTCCTTGTCAGTCAAGCATGTATCTCAGTCAATCATTAAATTATTCAATGATTCTGCCCCCACTTCTGGAGAAGAGGCTTCCACAGACTAATGACCTTCAGAGAATAAAATAATCCTTATCATCTTAGTCTTACTCCTTATTTTTAAATGTTAAGCCCTAGTTCAGGTCTTTCCTTTCAGCCTCTACCCGGTCAAGTCCCATCAGGACCTTATACGTTTCAACAAGATCATCTTGCATTCTTCCAAATTCCAACAGTTATAGGCCCAACATAATAACATGAAATGAGACATATAGGAGCATTGCCTCAGTGAAGCATGTCAGGGCCATTAGAGTGGCATTTTGAACAGCCCAATATTACCAGGGGGCCTACAGACAAGCAATCAGATGGCAAGCTCCAGAGGTGATAAACAAACACTTATCTAAACTGAAGATGGATGGTGTGGCATTAACATGGGCCCCTTCACTTTTGCCAACAATATAAACAGGGTGATGGCAAATCAAAATGAAGGATGTGAGAGATGTAAAAAGGATGAACAATCTGACACTACCATCTTATACTGTCATCAAAGACCAACGTTAACCCAAATAAAGTCACTCCTGCAGTGCCTGGAAAGTTACCCAGTGCACGTTAAGTATCAGAATACAGAAGGGCAGGGTTCAGTGGTGAGACAGAGGGCAGAGCTTTACCAGAAATCAGTCAAGTGTCAATTTTGGTGAGTTTCATGTCAGGTTTCTCTCCACCAGGCCTAGTGGGTTTCCTCACATTATCCTCCTGTACTTACCTGAGTACTCTCGCCACCATGTCCCTACAGCACTCCGCTCACTGTATACTTCACTCGCTGCAGCCAGAAGTATTCACCGCTGCTGGGACCTCCAGGGAGCTCGGCTGCCAGTGTCACCTTTCAAGCCCAGTCAGGTGCTATCAGTCTGGAGCTGCCTCGTACGGTTTACGTGAATTGTCACAGACATGACGGACAGGCAGAAATTGCCAACAGCTTTGCCGACAGGTCCCTGAAGCTCTTTGTTGACAGGCTGGAACAGTGGGAAGGAAGTCCTCTTCTCTCAGGACTGACAGAGAAGACCACACCACCAGATGCCAGCCTGGTAAATGGCCAGTAATGCTGCAAAACAGGCAATGACCTTCCAGGAGGGTAAGTGCCACCATTTTCTCTCTGACAGTCACACTGACTCTCTCTCTTTCATTGTACTCACCTTCCCACCAACGATCACGCTCTACCACTCTCATTAAAGTCTGCAATATCTTCGTTCGCTCGCTGGGAACCACCTAAATCACAAGACTGCAAACTCTGCATGCTCATGTGCTGTCTACATTCTCAGCCAGGATACCTCACAAGATTTCCTTCACTGTTTCAGCACTGAGTCAGTCATTTACATCTCACTTAATCCCTTTCTTTCTCTTATTCTAGGAGTAAAAGGCCCGCAGTTGGCCAGAAAGAGCGAAGATGGGTAATGGGGTACCAACATTCAGCTCCTCGCCCCCAAAGGCGAGGAATTCTTGACCATGGCAGTGACTGCCACAAGTGACTGGCTGACTGTTCCCAAGTCCCGAGACTGAAATCAGATTTACAGCGTTGGAACCCTCTGACTGATAGATGTCTCCCATTGCCTTTGAAACATGCACATTTGGTTGATGTGCTTTCTGTGTACATGGTTGGCACCTAGTGTAGGTGCAAGTTTGGCATACTACAGTGACATACAACAAGATGTTCACTGACCACTGCTGGCAAACTGCTTGCTTTGTGGCTGTGACAAAAGGCCAGTCAATGAAAAGTACTGTGAATCTGTAAGACCTGGCTGAGGGGACACAGTATAAAGATGCAGGGCAAGGTGGAGAGGTATGGCAGGGCAAGACAGAAATGCTGCAGCACTAAAATAGGCACAAAGGCTCCAAGCAATAAAATAGCAAGTAAGGAGCCATGCAAAGCAGCCTGATCGAATCCATGCACAGCATGCCTGTCGCAACACAGCAAGAGTTCAGGTAGCAGAATTACAAGGAGAGGTGCTAGTGCTCTCCAAAGTGCAGCACTGAAGTGCAGAACCTTATCGTATCCAGGTTGCAGAGTTCTGTGAAAGGGCAATGAGTCTGGTTTGTGTCTGATACCTATAGCTGTGGCTGGGGGAGTACATGTGCTCACTACCACGGAGTGTGCCCTGAGATGTTGATGACTGTTTTTCATGATGGAGGGCCAAAGGAGCAAACAACAACCAGGAAACTGCTCTGACTTTCATGTCGGCAATTGTCACTATCTAGTTTCTAATTGGCACTCGGCATATCAATGAGACACAATTACATAAGGAGATGTTAATACATGCTAATTCAGGCAAATAGACCATGCACCACTCACTAGTCAGAATCCCACCTCACTGTTCAACATTTAGTTTAGATTAGATTCCCTACAGTATGGAAACAGGTTCTTCGGCCCGACAGGTCCACACCAATCCTCCGAAGAGTAACCCACCCAGACCCATTCCTCTACCCTATACTGGCCCCTGACTAATGCAATTTAGAATGGCCAATCCACCTGACCTGCACATTTTTGGATTGTGGAAGGAAATTGGAGCACCCAGAGGAAACCCACGCAGACACGGTGGGAATTGAACCCGGATCCCTGGCACTGTGAGTTAACCGTTGAAACTTTATTGCTGGAACAGCACAGCAGGTCAGGCAGCATCCAGGGAACAGGAGATTCGACGTTTCGGGCACAGGCCTGAAGAAGGGCCTGTGCCCGAAACGTCGAATCTCCTGTTCCCTGGATGCTGCCTGACCTGCTGTGCTGTTCCAGCAATAAAGTTTCAACTTTGATCTCCAGCATCTGCAGACCTCACTTTCTCCACTGTGAGTTAACCACTGAGTCACTGTGCCGCCCCCTAGTTTAGAACATGGGACTCTTTTCTCCCGATATTGAGAGGCTCCTCACTGCCAACTTTCTTGCCAATGCCCACATCATTCAACACTTGGGAAAAAACTGCCCAGAGCTTTCTAGTGCAGTAGAGCAGAATGAGTTCTTCCCCCAGTATGGAACCGTGCTGTCAAAGCTATTTGTCTTTCATTCATTTGGACAATGGCTGCCTCCAAGACTTAATCCTGAGCTCAGTAACAAAGACTGAGGAAGGTACAGCTAATTCGGAGCTTAAGCTTCCTGTGCATTTATTGTGCACATGTGTCTTGACACATTTATTCAAATTTACATTCAGATTTACTTCATAATTTTTAAGAAATCAATAAACATGGCCATGGTTATCTTCTATGTATCCTCGTGAGCAATCGGTGCTTTCAATTAGATTTGCCCAGACAGGACAAGAAACATCTTTGGCAAGCAATGATGTCAGACCACCAAAGAAGTTGCCATTACCCTCCAAAACAAACTTAAATGTGCTTCAGGTAAATATTTCAAACAACGACAGAGAGGTAGGATACTGTCATGATGATATAATGCTACGTAACAGCATAATGGCAATGGCATAATGGCAGGGCAAGACAGATATGCTGGAACTTTGAAACACCATTATGTTAGGATGACACAGTGGCTCAATGGTTAACACTGCTGCCTCACAGCAGCGGGATCCAGGCTCGATTCCATCCTCGGCAACAGTTTGAGTGGAGTTTGCATGCTGTCCCTGTGTCTATGTTAGTTTTTTCCCACAGTCCAAAGATGTGTGGCTTCGGTGGATTGGCCAGGCTGAAATTGCCCATAGTGTCCAGGGATATGCAAGCTAGATGGATTAGCTATGAGAGTTACAGGGATTGGGTGGGAGAGTCAGTGTGAACTCAATGGCCTGCTCCACACTGTAGGGATTCTATGATACCCACAACCAGGAGGTAAAGTGGTAATAAGGACAGGAGTGTATGCAATTTGCAACATTTTTAATATCCATCAGAGAACCCCCGGGCATTGCTCAGAATTAGTTGCTGATTATATATTTTTAAGAGCCAGCAGGGTCTCTTTTGGTAATAATACGACTTCAAATTGATCTAAACTTCCTGAAATAAAGCGGTTCCGCTATTCTAGGAAACAGTTCGATTTGTCAACCTAACTGGCTCACCTTTCACAACATGAAGCTGTGGGGCTCTTATTTGTCCCACTTGGCTTCAGGCAATCCGGTAAGTTGTAGGAAATAACCTTTATAAGCTCCAAAGTTATGGCTGAGTGAAATTCAGCAATGACTCTGTGCCCATTTGGAGGATCTAACAAAACCTATGTTCTCTCACCTTGGTTAAATGGGGTATGCCTTACAGGGAGACCATGTGCAATCCTTGTTGGGAAAACAGATACCTGCGGGTGGATGTTGGTTCTTCAGTAAATTTAATTTGAAGATTCCTGTGTGGAATTTGATGTTGGCAATGGCGGTCTTGTCGGCTGGCTGGAGAACTAGCAGAAGTCCCCTGTCTGCTCTGTTGGGGAAGGCCAGCTGAAATTAGATATGCATCAGATAATTAACTGGCTTCTCTGGAATTTCGGATCCCCATGGGTGGAAATCTTATCTCCCCTTGCTGCAGGCAAGGATGCCCTGAGGCATGGTACATTGGTGAGACCAAGTAGAGGCTACGGCCATGGATGAATGGACACCGCACAACAATCAATAGACAGGAGTGTTCCCTCCCACTTGGAGAACACTTCAGCAGTCCAGGACATTCGACCCTGGACCTTCAGGTGACTGTCCTCCTCGGTGGACTGTGGGGCAGACAACAACGAAAAGTGGCCGAGCAGAGGCTGATAGCCAAGTTTGGTACCCATGAGGATGGCCTCAACTGGGATCTTGGGTTCATGTCACACTGCAGATGACCCCATTGCACTATACACACACACACAGACACACATAAACACGCACTCCTACAGAGACACACGTACACATACACTCTTACAGACCCATACACTCACACAGACCCTCCCTCATACGCTCACACTCACATCCTCTCACAGGCTTAAACGCCTGTACACACACACATACACACACTCTCTCACAGACACTCATAACCACTCGCCTTCCATCGCGCACACACCCACATGCGCACATACATACATAAGTTTGTATGGTGAATTTGTACTTGCAGAATTACATTTTATTTTGCTCAAAAACGGCATGAATCCATGTAAGCTTCTGTAAATCCTTTTTTGTAGATTAGAATCAGTCTGAACATTGTGGCACAGAGAGCACACACAGGGCAGCTCACACCTTAAATGCATTATCTGGGCCGACATGACGCCAATTGTTAAAGCTCCCTTGAGAATGTAACTTTTAAAAAGGTTCTGCAAATTACATATGAAAGAACTGAAACCAACATGATCATTCTAAAAGATGAGAGCCTTAAACAATCCAGGTTTGTTTCAATATATAATTTCAGTTACATCACACTGTAAACTTTTGCTATAAATTCTGTGTTTTACGATCTTATACTCCACAACCACCTGATTGAAGGAGCAGTGCTCTGAAAGCTAGTGCTTCCAAATAAACCTGTTGGACTATAACCTGGTGTAGTGATTTTTAACTTTGTATCTCCCCAAGAGCTACCAGCTACATGATGCCTCACTATTTTCTACTGCCCACCAATGCCACAGAAATGATGGCTACTGTCCCCATCAGATGCTAGGACTGACCAGGGATTGGCCAAACTAGAGGTGAATGAGGGTGTAATGGGGTAAGGGATAGGGACTGGCTGTGGAGAGAGGAAAGGGCAAGAGATGGGAGCAGGGTGGCTTTCATCAGTGCCATTGCCTTCCAAATGCAAAGTTGTTTTAAATGCTGTGCAGCCTCCTGCCAATTAATTGCCACTCCCCACTTCCCTTAACTCTGACCTAGCGCTGTAGCTCAGGGTCAGCAAACAAAGTGAACTTCACTGGAGCCTCTAGGAGTGTGAGCTTTGCTATTACTAACAGCAGATTTTCAGGAGTAGACCAAGTTTCTCACAAGTTGGCTGTTCTTTCATGGTTCAGCATTGACAATTTCAAACCAGATATTGACATCAAACCATTCACCAACATCAAACCATTCACCAACATCAAACCATTCACCAATACTGAAGCCTAGACCAGCATCAATCTATTCACCAACATGGAACCACTGACCAATATCAAACGATTTACCAACATCAAACCATTCATCAATATTGAACCACTGAGCAATGTCAAACCATTCACCTCACCTACGATGGGTTTAGTTCAGTCCACAATTAGCAAAAGAAGGCTACTACTGCTACCTGAGTTTGAGTGGGAAACTTAAGAAAATGGAAGATACAATGGGTGAGTTACTACTTTAAAAAAATGTCAAAAGAAATCGGAAAGCTTCTTTATTAGAAAAATACAGAATCTCCCTGAGGTACATCCTCTTTACTATGAGTTTTCGGAATTTGGCCTATTTAAATCATAATTCTGCTTCATTAAAATTGTTTCTTTTTAATTTCAGTAAATTAAAGAAACTTTATTAAATTATCACAGTAATGACCCAAATAGGTTGCTCTTCATACTTTATCAGGAAAGTTTCTCAAATATTCCTCATTGGGAAAATGCTTGACTTTGTTGTTTGAAATCTGCTTTTCTATCTTTCAATTTCTTTCACCTTTTTATAAACATCTGAAGATTTCAAAGACTGGGGATAGAATTTTCTTATGATCTTCCAAAGTGTGGTGGTTGGAATGTGCTAAGTGGTAACTAAGAACTGACAAGCAAGTGGGGGAAAATATTTCACCCTTTCACAGGTCGCAGCACAAAAGACCCAGCGGCCAACCAGACAGAGAGCCAGTCTTTGGATTACTCAGAAAGTCAGCCAGACAAGGTTTAGTCCTTGGCAGATTTAACAATGAGAATCTAAGACCTTTCCTTCTTCACCCCCTTGCCTGCCATTTATGCCTCTGAAAACCCCCAACGTTGGACCAATTTGAGACCCCATCCCAATCCAACTGGCAGGCAGCTTGCTATAGCTGCCCAGTCAGGAAATTAGCTATGTTTCTTGCCTTCTGGAAAGGCAGGTAATTGGGAAGGTTATGGATAGAATTCCTTAAGACCATTAATTGACTGCTAATTGGCTTTAGTTGCTGGCAAGGTAAGAAGCTTGCCCATGGTCTTTCCCACCCAGCATTTAGCTGCTGAGGTGACAAAGAGGGGACAAGTTTCTGAATTATTTCCTCTTCTCATTACCTCTTTTGCCATCTCCAGGATGGGGAAAGTTGTACCCTTTATGTCTCATAAACAGACAGTCATACACTTCTAGCTAGGTACAAGCTTTTAGCTTGATTTCCAGATTTTACACAGCGCTGAATTCTAAAAATTTATTCTAGATTGATATTCTGCAGATTACCTTTGCTATTAATAAAGCATTACAGCAGAAACTTTCCGATTGAAGGTATAATTACCTCTAACTCTTTTACAACCTTCTTGAATAACGCCTCCATCCAGATTCCAAGGACAGTGAATGAATACCAATCAAAGTAATGCACTCTCCCCCATTTACTACTTACAGACAAAACACCAGCAAGGATAAAGTTGCAAACAGTAATTCAAAACAAAACAATAATGTCAAAAACATCCAACCAAGAAAGAATTTGCAAATATTATTATGAAGCCATTAATTATCCTCTAAAATTGCTTCTAATATTAACCTAGAACAAAAACAGATCACATTTGCATTGAATACACAGGGTAAAACATCCATCGACCCAGCTAGATTGAGCCAATGCTTATGCTCAACACGAGCTTCCACTGATTCACTGAATAAATCAGCACCCAACAGTCTAACAGATCCAGCTCACTGCTGCCTTACATTCAGAGATTTGGCACTTTGTCCCAAATTGCTGTAAGAATTGAATTATCATGCAAACTTTAAGAATCCTGTTTGAATTTACTAACTGTAAAGCAATTAAATAAGCTTTTGGCTTTCCTTTCTGTTTTCACCAAATTTGAACAGTTTGTCCCAGTTAGTTATAATGTTCTGTAACCTCTAATGTCCGTATGTTGCAGAGGAGGAGTGTTGGGGAATCAATCTCCATTTCACATTCCAAAAAAGAAACTGCAAACTGAATGAAAGATAAAACACAGTGTGCTTGAGGAAAACAAACACTTCTGTGCAATAATGCACTGGGATGCGGTAATTTCTCTTTCCAGCCTTCTCTTCCACAACTATTGTTCCACTGTAGGGAACAGATTGTTGTATTAATCTGGTAATGATTAAATGTTAAATATTAACATTAATGTGCCACTCTCCTAGGTTCCAGCTTTTGAAATATGGCACTTTGAATGATAAGGTCTTTACCTCCTCTTTAATTCTAAGCACTGAAACAAATATTTTTAATTAACCATCACACAAATTCCACTTTAAAAACATACAAAATTAGAAAAAAAAACCCTGCAGTAAAAGTCTTCTCTCTGGCCTTGGCACATTCATTATAGGGAGCTATATCTTAGACGAGAACAGAGATAGCCACCATTAATATCTAAATCTGATACATATGGAAGAATTGAATTAGCAAAAATATTCAACTCAAAGTCTGTTTCTTCCACAGCAATGATTTTGGACACTGTCCATTTAATTTCCTGAGGGAAAGACTTCCATGACAGCACCAGGCAAAGGTAGTCCCATACATCTGAACATTGCAATAGAACCGGTGGAGGAAGATGCTAAGATTGACTATGAAAGGCAACACTGTTTGACAAAGTAGGCTGCACCGCAGCCATGGTCAAGTGATGCTGCTTTTGGTAGTTAGATGCTGTAACAGGGGAAGAAATGTGATTAGAGAAATTCAAAGTTGTAGGTTTCTTTTGTCCATTAGTGTGAAAAACATGGATGCAAGTTTAGAATGTGACAACAAGGATGCTGGGAGAGGTTTTTGTAGTGCAGTGGTAGCGTCCCTACCTCTGAGGCAGGCTACCTGGGTCCAGGTCCCACCTGTTCCACAAATATAAGAAAATTAAAATTGGAAAATCTAATAGTGCTGGGAAAATAGGTTAGTAGTTCAAAACGACAGAAGCGTAAAGGGAGGATTTTGTTTTCAGAAGTTTTGAAAGAGAAACGAGTGTATGAGTTGGGGATGTCACTTGCAAACTGGTGAACAACATATCTTGAAGAAAATATCTACTGGAGCTTTGCGAATTTAAATATTTCCGCAAATTTCAAAAGAAGCCACCAAACAAATATATAGTTAAAGAGATCCTGTGGAATGTTTACAGCAGAGTAATTATTTTAAAAAGAGAAACTAGCCCGGTGGCTTAGATTTCCCTGCTATAGCAAGATGATTGACAGAAATTGTCATTTTTTGCCACTGCGTGTGCCAATGTTTGATGACCCTAATGAGTAGGACTTTGGGCAAAAACCTCGACAATGGGATCAAATAGCCGTCAAGACCCTCAACTGTGTGAGGAAGACCTATTATATCTAATCTTCCCCAGATTAGCTAATCGAGCACAGCAGGTGAGGGTCTTAGAGCTGATGGGTCCATGGGATGCTCTCAGCTTGAAACAGCACCAGCAGCCTGCAATTCAAAGGAGAGAGAGAGAGAGAGGTCTCCTCCATCTTGAGAGGCATTCTGCAATTTTCAAAAGAAACTACAGGCTCAGTAGCAAGGGGCCCCCTCCATAGCACAGCCTATCGGGCAGGCAGGCGGAGGGGGGCCACACGGCTGCTTGGAAGGCTGACCTTTTGGTTTGCTACTGAGAGGCCATCTCCAGCAAGTTAGTCTGCTCCCCACTCAGTTGGAGAGCTTGCTGACTGGCAAGAACTTTTCAACACCCCTCTGTAAATAGTCATATAACACAGCTCACATGGCTACCTGCCAATAGGAGGGTAACTCTTCCCACACCAGCTCCTCCTGTTGACGCAAGGCCTGGAATGGGATGGTGCTGGCCTCTAACTAGCCCCTTGCTTTGTTTTTTCTCTAATTGGAATTTGGACATAGCAATGAATTAAAAGTTGCACACGCACAGTATTTTTTAATCGCTCCACTGATCAGCCTCATTTTCCAAATCCTGACAGACTGAAGCAAATGCTTGGAATAAAAGTCCTGAATTAGAGCGGTTTACTTTTTTTTCAAAATACTCCAATACTTCATAAGTAAAATAATTTGGATAACTATAGCTATCATTAAGAGATTGCTCTCTATGCTAATATAGTTTTTTTATTAGATTCCCTACAATGTGGAAACAGGCCCTTTGGCCCAACAAGTCCACACTGACCCTCCAAAGAGTAACCCACCCAGTCTCATTTCCCTCTGACTATTGCACCTAACACTATGGGCAATTTAGCGTGGCTAATTCACCTGACCAGCACATCTTTGAACTGTGGGTGGAAACCGGAGCACCCAGAGGGAACCCACACAGACACAGGACAACGTGCAAACTCCACACAGTCACCCGAGGCTGGAATCAAACCTGGGACCTTGGTGCTGTAAGGCAGCAGTGCTAACCACTGAGCCACTGTGCCAGTTTCCTCCCACAATCCAAAGTTATGCAGGTCAGGTGAATTGGCCATACTAAATTGCCCATTTGTGTTAGTGTTAGGAGGGAAATGGGTCTGGGTGGGTTACTCTTTGGAGGGTCAGTGTGGACTGGTTGGGCTGAAGGACCTGTTTCCACACTGTAAGGAATCTAATAACAAATCTAATATAGTTGTATGGTTTTCAGGAGTCATTGGTGGTGCCTTATTATAATCAGCTAATTCATTTAAGAACCTAAGGAATGGGAACAGATTATTTAGTACTTAAGCTTGCTCTTCCATTCAATCATATCATTGCTGATCTGACTGTGGTATTAATTCCACTCTCCTGCCTGCTTTCAAATGCTTGACACCTTTTCAATTAAAAAAAAAATTGTCTAACTCAGCCAGGAATGGATTCAGTGACCTAGCCTCCACTGAATTACAAACCATCAAAAATCTCTGAGAGAAGAAATTCCTCACCTCCATCTGAAATGGGAATGACCTATTTCTAAACTGTGCCCCTAATTTTAGATTCTCCCATGAGGAGAATCATGGTTTCAGCCAGTAAAGCCATCCCAGCCCCCCTCTCCAAGATTCACAAAACTGTGACAGCGTGGAAGGGAATCTTAAACTTTTCAGTAAGATAAAGCCTCGCACTTCTCAATTCTAATGAGAACAGCCTAAAGCTGCTCACATTTTCCCCTTAAGCCAAGCCCTTCACACCAGGAATTGGCCTAGTAAAAATTTCCTCCGGGCTGCTATTTATGTTCCTCATTAGGTATAAAACCACACACAGTAGTATGTTCCCACCAATACCCTGGAAAATTGTAGCAAATTTCCCTTACTTTTATGCCCCTTCTGTTTTGGAATAAAGACCAACATTCCAACTGCCTTCTTGATTACTTGCTAACATGATAATTTTTTTTACAATTCATGCACAAGGATTCATGTACAGCGTCCCGCAGTCTCCATTCACATGTTCTGTTTTTCTATTCTCTCCAGCAAAGTGGGCAATCTCCCTTTTCCCATATTGTAATCCTGGCAATATCTGCTTTTGTTGCTGACATACTCACGCTATCACTTTCTCACCTTTGAACATTAAGACAAGTGGGCGATTATGGAAAAATAAATCTTTATCAGATGCTGCAAACTATTGCCCACTGTAACAGTGATTCAAAGATTCTTTCAGATGGGTCCCTAGTGTATTTCTGTGCTTGTACTCTTTTTTCAGGGCTTCATTCTATATAGCTTGTTTTTCTAAAGCTGCACACAAACAAGTCAAACGTGTCCAATCTTGCCCAATTTTAGAAAAAAGGCAATGAACTTCATATAAAAATTCCTCTTACCTTATAGGTTTCAGTAATCCATACCACAAGCCAGTATCTGACCACTATGGGCTGGATCAGTTGAAAATGTTCCAGATTGCTTTATTATGTAGTTTAAATGTAAGTCTTAATATTAAAACCAAGCTTATGATGATACCTCTCTTCATTTCAATTGTTCCTTCCTGGCTGTTGACTGTCAAATTCAATTTGAGACCATTCTTACAGAGGGCAATAGTTACTGGGAAGGAAAGTTAAAGTGCAGTTCCAATTTTAAAGTGCAGTTTGATTCTTAAAGTAACAAATTAAATAGCAATTCAATGTGCTCAGAATTAATCAAATATTCATTACTTTGAGTGACCAGATTACTGCAATGAGATCAGCAAATCGTAAAATGTATTAAAGAAAATTTATGAAAAGGTACGTGTGTGGGTTGGGGGGAATGCTACAGAGGAGGCTGAACAAACAGCTGAACAACCGTGCATGGCTGGGGAAGCAGAGTTTGTGTTAAAGTTAATGGCTGCATTCGTTCTTATTTTTGATTTGTTCCATTTCTCCCCCTGGGCAGCCAGTCAAATGGGCACTTGGCCAACACTTCAGTAAAAGGGAACACCAGTGGCATAAGGCTGCAGGCTTGGGGGTCAGATCCTGGAAATCGAGAGCAAGCGAGCCTATGGCAGTGACATCTTGGTTGTGAGGGGAAGCTTACTGTTCAGTGGCTGCTGGGGATGGTTGAGGTGCGGCAAATAGAAGAGGGAGCTGAGTTAAGTCGAGTGTTTTGTGAAGAGGCCAAAGGTAGCATTTATGCCTGTGATGGGTGATGTAAGGGCAAGTGCCTTGGGGACCCAGAAGTGAGTTTTAAGCTGAATTTCCATTTATGCTGCAGGAGACCAAATCTACATTTGTTTCTGAATATCCTACCAACCTGCAATAGGATGCTTAGGTGTCATGTCTTCCACATTTCTGAAAACTGATAGCATGAATGCGCATGACAGATAAGGTTTACATTTCATACAATCAACAGATGAACACCATCCCCTCCCTCTTGTATTGGTGAGGCTTTGTAGAGGTGGTTAATGTTGAGCCTTAGTGAGAGTGAAACAATCACAAGGCCTTTGAACAGATGGTACAAAAATGTGCGATATATTTATAATTTTTACCTTCCAGAATCCCAGGAATAGGACTATTCAGTTTCACAAAAAGCATTTAGATTAGACTTTTCTAACTATTTTGATAACTTGCACACACAGAACTGTCGATGTGTGCTAGCACTGAAGGAGGCCATTTAGACAACTGAATCCCTGCTGTTTCTCTTCGAGAGCAACGTACATCATTCCACTCACTTGCCTCTACCCCATATCCCTGCAATTCTTTTCTTAACAGAGAATTGCCCAAATCTCTTTTGAAAGCCAAGATTGAATCTAACCAGAGACTAAAGAAACAATCACCGTGACTCTGAGTTACCTTGTTCTCGCCCACTCCATCTCTCCTTACCTACACTACCTAGTTCCTCGTGAGTTTCAACAGCTTCATCAGATGTCCTCTTAGTTTTCGCTTTTTCAAGAAGAACTGTCTCAGGTTCTTTAATCTATCCATGTGACTGAAGCTTCTGTTCCCTGCAGTCATTCAGTTTTCCTTCTTCTTTCTGAAAGTGTGCTGCCCAAAACCGAACACAGTACTCCAGGTGAAGACAAAACATTGCTTTGTATAGGTTTATCACAACGTCCTCACTCTATGCCTCTATTTATAAAGCCCAGGATGCTATGTGCTTTACTAACTGCTTTCTCAATCTGCCCTGCTATATTCAATATTTCATGCACATCCAGTCCAAGGTCTTCTGCACTTCACCCACTTTGGAATTGGATAGTTTGGTTTATATTCTGTCTGTATACATCCCACCAGAATGAATCACTTCACGTTTCTTGGCATTAAGTTTCATCTGCCACTTGTCCACCCATTGTACCAGTCTACCAATGGCCCCTTGAAAGATTAATACAAACCTCTGCACAGTTCACAATGCTTTCAAGTTTTGCATCACCCACAAATTTTGCCATTTTGCCCAGTGTGCTCATATGTCTGAGTCATTATCAGGAAAAGCAGGGACCTTTTACACATCGCTGGGGAAGCCCGCAGATTTTTTGTTTGTTTTTTTTAATTTGTTGTCACGTGTATTTATTACAAATACAGTGAAAAATGTTGTTCAGTGCTGCCATTCTCCAGCTCCATTTTAAAACAGAGAAAATAAACCAAAACACAGAGGGGTATGAAGCCAGAAAATTAAACCAATAAAGTTATCTTAAGGTCATATCAGGAGGTCCATGCAACAGCTCCTGCTTCTAGCTCAACTCCTCCCACCCCGATCGAGTCCTGGCTCCTGAACTGATGACACTTCACCATGCCACCACCGCTGGAACAGAGACGCTGCTCTCTGGTGCCATCTCGCCTCCACCAATGTCTCCACCAAAGCCTCCAGAGTTGACGCTGGGTTGACCTGGCCGATGCAACTGCCGCTGGGTCCTGTACTGGGACTAAACTCATCGCCGTTGCCACCTCCACTATATTAGGTGCCTGGGCCTATCTGTGGGTCTGCAGCCTTGGCTCAGCCTGCGAGTCTGGACCCGGGGATTAAGCGTGGGACCTGCTCCTTGCTCGCTTGGGGAGACATCGGGCTGGATGGAGCCCGCATTCACCTCGTCCTGTCACTGCCGCCGTTGCAACTGGACGTCTTCTCCTCCAACGTTTACTTGGCCTCGCCGCTGCCCAGGCCTGCGCTGCCATCTTCCATTTGTTCATGAGGTTAAAAAAATACATTATAATCAGCCTGTTCAAACTAACCATTACATACCTCCAGTGCAGATGGGATGAATACAGACCTTCTGGTCCAAATGCACTACCACTGTGCCACAGGATTCTTTAAACAAAGTTCTTCAAGCCAGAATTGAACCAGTAAGCTAAGGATGGCTACAGAACCACTACAGTTCTCTGCTTTAGCAGCTGAGCTGCCTGAGGCTCTTCATTCATGGGACATAAGTTTTAATGGCTGGACCAGCATTTATTCCCCATCACACGTCATCCTGGAGAAGGTGCTGGTGAGCTGCCATCTTGAACTGCTCCAGTTCTTGAGGTGTAGGGACTTCCAGAATGCCATTAGGAAGTGAGTTCCAGATTTTGACAACCAGACAATTTCATTTATTTATAGCCACCAAAGTGAGCCTGACCAATACAGAGACTGTTCATCGCCCTCACAGTGTAAACCAGATGTTGAAGCCATAACTGACAGTTACTTCACATTCCTTGAAGATCTTCTGCCTCCAGCTCTCATTGACTGGAACCAGGTACCAATGGGGTTCTTCTGGCTTGCAGTGCTTGACACAGTTCAGTTCTGTCACAGACAAGGGGAGCTTCTCCTCCCACGTTGTTCTTGTCCTCCTCCACCTCCTCCTCCTCGGACACTGCTCCTGTTCCTCAGCTCCTCAGCGTCCAGCACATCTTGCTCTGATCGTGCAGAGCAGGATGTTGCAGTACACTCTGTCCAGACTATACTCCCCCTACTCCAGACTGGTCCAAACAGTGGAACCACATTTTCAGCAGCCCTCTACCCTGCTCCACAATATGGACTGCTATGGCTATCAGGACCCCAGGCACAATATGGGTAGCACTATCTATGTCCTCTACATCAGTCAGGGGCTGCCATGATCCATGATCACAGCCCCACAGTCCCAGTAACCAGCCATGTAAAACCCCTGGATCCACATTTGCTCCCAATGCACAAGTGGTCTAGGAAGTGGGAGTCATGGCAGCTACCAGGGTGGTTGGTACACACCTCCAAGGAAGTGAACAGTGATCACAAACCGCCTGAACATGAATGGAGTGGAATCCCTTCCTGTTGATAAATTCTGCAGTATTGTGATCTCCGGATATCACTCTGCTCCCAGGGAACGCCAGAGTTCTGTTTCAGAATCCGACTGCCCAGGGCTGCAGCACTAACATCTTCCTGGGGAAATGGAAGAAACTGGTGCCACCTTGCACAGATGGCACCGGTCACTGTTCTGATGCATTTGTGGGAACATGACTGAGAGATCCCTCACAGATCAACTGCTGCTCCCTGGAAGGGAGTCACATCAAAGCTGAAAGCAGTTGTGAACTTCACAGCCTCTGGGAAAGGATGACCTCCCACTCCTGCAGCCCTCAGGTCCCACTCCAGCATCCGGTGAAATTCTCTCACGGTGTCCCAGAACGTACAGGAGTCTGCGTTGGCACTGCATCTCACTCAGCCCCAGGAAATGGAGTCATGACCAAAACACTCTGGGCCTTAACAATGCATCATCCTGCCACTACTCCCAGTCTTACCTTTGACCCTGGGCCTGTTCGGGTGGCAGTCACAGTGACCGCTGGGGACTGAGTGCACAACCCTTGCAGGAAATGACCTGCGCTGGAAACATGAGGAGAGAAACAGGTTCATAGATCTCAGAACAGTTAGAGGTGGCATACCCTGCAGCTGGGACACGTGATGGGTATACAGTGAGACATGCTACACCCTCAAAACATAGACTATGTCTCCATCATTCAACCAAACACTCTTACAAAGAAGACCAATGTATTGCAACAGGACCTCCAAATGTATCAGAGACCCTTCCCACCCCAGTTATACTCTCTTCCACCCTCTCCAGTCAGAACATAGAACATAGAACATAGAAAAATACAGCCCTTTGGCCCTCGATGTTGCGCCGATCCAAGCCCACCTAACCTACACTAGCCCACTATCCTCCATATGCCTATCCAATGCCCGTTTAAATGCCCATAAAGAGGGAGAGTCCACCACTGCTACTGGCAGGGCATTCCATGAACTCACGACTCGCTGAGTAAATAATCTACCCCTAACATCTGTCCTATACCTACCAATCCTTAATTTAAAGCTATGTCCCCTCGTAATAGCTGACTCCATACATGGAAAAAGGTTCTCATGGTCAACCATATCTAAACCCCTAATCATCTTGTACACCTCTATCAAGTCACCCCTAAACCTTCTTTTCCAGTATGGTGCTGAAAAGCACAGCCGGTCAGGCAGCATCCGAGGAGCAGGAGAGGCGACAATTTGGGCAAGAGCCCTTCATCAGGAATAGACTTGTGGCCTGGGGGAGCTGAGAGATAAATGGGACGGGGGTGGGGTTGGGGGGGGGGAGGTAGCTGAGAATGCAATAGGTTGATGAAGGTGGGGGAGAAGGTGATAGGTCTCAGAGGAGGGTGGAGCAAATGGATCGGAAAGATGGACAGGTCAAGAGGGCGGTGCCGAGTTGGAGGCTTGGGACAGGGATAATGTGTGGGGGAGGGGAAAATGAGGGGAAACTGTTCATCAACTTCACTAACACCTTTCACCCCAACCTCAAATTCACCTGGGCCATCTCTGACACCTCCCTCCCCTTCCTGAATCTCTCCATCTCATTCTCTGGCGACGGATTAACCACGGACATCTAGTACAAACCCACAGACTCCCACAGCTACTTGTACTACACCTCGTCTCACCCTGCCTCCTGTAAAAAAAAGCCATCTCTTATTCCCAATTCCTCTACCTCCACCGCATCTGTTCCCAGGATGACTAATTCTGCCATAGAAAATCCCAGGTGGCCTCCTTCTTGAAAGACCGCAATTTCCCCTCCCACATGGTTGACGATGCCCTTCAGCACATCTCCTCCACTTCCCGCACCTCTCCCCTTGAACATCACCCCTCCCAATGCAACAGAATCCCCCTGGTTCTCACCTTCCACTCCACCAAACTCCGTATACAATATATATCATCCTCCGTCACTTCCCACACCTACAAACAGACCCTACCACTCGGGATATATTTCCAACCCAACCCCTATAGCATTTTGGAGAGACCATTCCTTCCACGATTCCCTTGTCAGATCTACGCCCTCCACCAGCCCTCACCCCACTCCGGCACCTTCCAACACCTCTTCCCTACATACCTCAAAGCCATCTATTCTAATTAATTGTGACTCAATATTCACATCGGCAACAATGTAAACAGGCAGAAGATATAAAAAATTTGATTACACGTACTAATAGATTTAAAAACAGCTTCTTCCCCCCCCACCCCATCACATTTTTGAACCATCCTCTCAAACGTTAATGTTGATCTTTCTCTCTCTGCACCTTTACTGTGGCTGTAACACTGTATTCTACAGTCTGTTCTGCTATCCTGATGCACTTTGTACAGCAGGATCTGTCTGTTTAGCAAGCAAAACAACACTTTTCATTGTATCTCGGTACATGTGACAATGATGAATCAATCAAGGAGTTGATGGTGATGGACGGCAACTAAAGCAGTCAAATGGACTCTTGTTGGAAAGGGAGGATATCTTTGGAAGACTACTGATTGGGTTGGGAGGCAGACAGACAAAGTAATTCCTCAGCCCAGTATAATCCACAGTGATGTCATTCCATGTAGATACTGCGAACAGATCCTTGTTTATCTTAAATTTCCCTTCTTGTTTGTAATGACCTAATGCCAGTGGAATAGCAATAACACTCAACACTGGAGCCCACCCAGGGGTGTGTACTCAGCCTCCTACTGTACTCACGGTATACCCATGACAGCGTCGCCAAATATCAGACTAATGCCATTTACAGGTTCACCGATGACACCATAGTGAATCGAATCTCAGATGGCGATGAATCTCAGGAGGTGGAAGACCTGGAAAAATGGTGCACTGAGAACAACCTAGCTCTCAATGCCAGCAAAACCAAGGAACTAATTATTGACTTTTGGCGGGTTGTTACTTATGCCCCCCTATACATTAACAGCACAGAGGTGAAATGAGTGGAGAGTGTCAAGCTCCTGGGAGTAGTCATCAACAACAAGCTTTCTTGGACTCTTCATGTGGATGCACTGGTTACAAGGCCCCAACAACATCTCTTCTTCTTCAGGCAGCTGAGGAAATTTGGCACAATGCCGAATACCCTTGCCAAATCTCACTGGTACGTCATCGAGAGCATTCTGTCTGGATTTATCACTACCTGTATGGCAACTGTACCATTCAAGATCAGAGATAGTTACAGAGAGTGGTGAACTCAGCCTGGACAATCACAAAGGCCAACCTCCCATCTACATAATCCATCTACTAGGCCCACTGTCAAGGAGAGGCCGCCAGCTTTCTCAAAGATCCATCCCATCCTGGCAATGTTTTTCTACAACCTCCACCATTGGGGAGAAGGTACAGAAGCCTGAACACACGCACCAGCCGGTTTCAAAACAGCTTCCACCCTACTGTTGTTAGAATACTGAATGGACTCTCAAACTCTTAACATTTGGCTGTACCAGTGTTTTTGTTTTTGCCGCTGTTTAACTTTTATTTACTTATCCAAGCTACTTACCTCTGTGATCTGCCTGTATTGCTCGCAAGTCAAAGCATTTCACTGTGCCTCGGTACACGTGACAATAAGTTCAATTCAACTCTAAAGACTGCCAGCTTCATGATCTTTAGTCCATCCGTCTGTTCAAATCTCAAGTGACATTTCTGGTATGGTTGGCAGGATTCCACAGCACACGCTCCAGATCGTGATGGATTTAGTTTAAAGATACCAGGTTAACAGGCTGGAAATCAAGCTTTGCTATTCCAGGAATTGTCACAAAATCATAGGTTTTAAAATATACACAGAAATCCTCAATCACAGAGTTTTTGGCAGGCAGCAAACTTTTCTCATCAATAACTAGTCATTAGTCCACAGACCAATCAGTTACTAGCTCCAGTTGTACACAATCCCTCCAGTTCATCTGCACTCAATCTTTAACCACTGCTCACCAAACAGCCGTACAAATTGTACTTACACTCAGTCTTGGGTTATTTTATTGAATCACAGATTTGTTATGATTCAGAATGGGATCATTCAGCCCATTGTGCTTGCACCAATTTCCTAACTCCTGCCTTCCCACCCCCCATATCCCTCCACACTGAATAAGCATCCAAAACCATCTTGAATGCCTCAATCTGACCTGCCTCCACATTTCCAGGCAGTGCAATGTATACCCTAACTACTCATGCTGTGAAATGGTTTTTCTCTCATATCACCCTTGCTTCTTTTGCAGATTACTTTAAATCTACACCATCTTATTCTTGTTTCTTTTACAACTGGGAATTGCTACTCTCAATCTATTCTATCCAGCCTGCTCATGGAAACCACTATTGAATGTCTTCTCAGTACTTTTCTCTTCAGGGATAAGAGGCTCAATTTCTTCAATCTATTCTCATAATTGATCTTTCTTTGCCCCAGAACCATTCAGATAAATCGCTACTGTTCTCTCTCCAACCCATTCCCATCTTACCTGTAACGTGATGCTCACAACTGTATGTAATGTTCCAGCTGAGATCTAACAAGTGCCTTGCTTTCAAAACATGCAACAATCAGGGTGGCACAGTGGTTAGCACTTCTACCTAACAGCACCAGGGACTGGGTTTGATTCCAGCTTTGGGTGACTGTCTGTGTGGAGTTTGCATATTCTCTCTGTGTGGGTTCCCTCCAGGTACTCCGCTTTCCCTCCACAATCCAAAGATGTTCGGGCCAGGTAAATTGGCCATGCTAAATTGCCCACAGTGTTAGGTGCGTTAGTCAGAGGGAAATGGGTCTGGGTGGGTTACTGTTCAGAGGATTGGTGTGGACTTGTTGGGCCAAATGGCCTGTTTCCATAGCGTAGGGAATCTAATCCCATAGCAACTATTGACTTTAATGCAGCTCTTTTCTTGCTTCAGTCCACAATAAAAAATACAGCAAAGGACACAGTGTTTACAAGAAGACCAGCTGAGATGGAGTGGGTGGATAATGGAGGAATTGAAACTGGCAATGTCTGTGAGGGAGTCTGAAGCGACTCAGTATCAGCACGGGGAACTTGGACCTTTAGGCCAAACCCAGGCACAGGCTCTCTCTGTGCATGTCCTTGAGGCTATGGAGGAATTAAGCTGTGCTCCTGATCAGATATTCTAGTGGCCAATGAGTAGGGAGCTGGACCGATTTGGGAGCAGACCAGAAACATCCCATCATCTGGTGATGGAAGATGGGATTTTGAGGATGCACAGACATTTATGGTATCCAGGAGCCTCAAAGTGAATGAGCAGCTGGTGTTTGTGATAAAATATGTGCAGGAGAGGCCATTGGAAATAGTGGGAAGAGGTACAGACATTCAATTCAGTCCATATTGTATCTTTGAGCTAGTGACAAAGGCTAATGGGGACAGTAGTATCTTGACACAGTTACAGCAAAGGCTTTCTGAGTGTAGGGAATTTGAAGGCAACAAGCTGGTTTCCATGACTCCAGCGTTGGTGAAGTTATTTGATTGCATAATGCATGAATCCCTCCTTCCAACTGACCAGGGACAGGATACTGAAGGACCACCTCACAAATACAGTGAAGGATGGGGCATTCAGATACTGCTGATGAAGCTTGACTATGACAAACTTCAATTCTCTTTCTGTGAAATGCAGAATCGCATCATCCAGATCAGGGTAATAGATAGACTCCTCAGACCAGGGAACAGCCAAACACCAGGGGGAAGTGACTGTGGGCATAGGCAGGGATGTAAACCTGGAGGCAGGTCAGAACAAACTGTTGCACAGCAGGCACAGATTCAATCCTTGCTATCCTTTCCCAAAGAGATGCTGGCATTGTGACAGGGTTGGCAATTCAAATGAGATTGCCACTGATGACCACGACCACCACTGCTTCCACACACTAAAACCCAATCAACACAACTGCTTTCTCTTCCCACCAGACATGAAACTAACTGGACCTCCCACCAAGAGCCAGGATGGTGCCTTCAGGAAAAGGTTCAGTTTTATCTCGACTGATAGAGACTTCTCCTACAATGAGACTGAAAGTTAACAAGATAAAGGCATGTACTTAATTGACACAGGAGTGGAGTTGTCAACCCTTACTTTGCAGTTTTTCTGTGGGCATCTTGTCGAGGTCTTTTCCCTCATCTGGGTCTCTGCTTTGCACGAGTTGGACATTGCCATCACGCTACACTGCATTCTCTCTATTTATCCTTAGTCATACTTTTCATAGCGCGGTGTTTCTGAGAGTTCATGACATGATCAATAATCTAGTGGAAGTAAGGAAACAGAAAATGTGTGGTGCTGGGGTCAAACATGATAAGAGGTACCTAGCTGTTAGGTATGAGCAGCTCACCATGAGGTCAACAGACAGGGTGCAGGAGTCTTTAACCTTGCTTCCTGCACTCAAGGTGTATGGAACTCTAGAACTGTTTAAGTGTAAGGAAATTGTACTGTTCTTTTACCTGATAAAGGGCTTATGCCCAAAACGTCGATTCTCCTGCTACGCGGATGCTGTCTAACCTGCTGTGCTTTTCCAGCGCTACACATTTCGACTCTGTTCTCTAGCATCTGCAGTCCTCACACTCTCCTGTTCTTTTACCTGCCCAAATCATCACTATTCGTGAAAGCTCAAGTCAGTCAGACCTTGCTAGAGCATACAACATATCATAATTGAGACTGAAGGAAAAATGCATACTGCCACGTGAAGAAAAAGAACCTTTGAATATTTGCTATTCTATTATTTTGTGAAAATAAACCACATAGATGAGACATACTGTGTTAAAACCTCCTGAGACTGTCATTCAATTTGAAACAAATGGAACCCTCCTCTGCCCTGAAACGTATCAACATTTGAAACTCAGCTAAACATTTATAATGGCTTCAGCAATCCAAATGAGTACTCCCTGAGAAAGAACAGAAGATACTTATTTCAATTTTGAAGCAGAGGGCTTTTCAATTAATGGATAGGAGTTGGATTTACTTTTTCATGTGTAAATTTTGTTTCAGTGTAGTCATTTCTTCCCAAACTTAAAAAAAACCCAGCTTTTTAAATAAAAAATCAGCTAGGGCCATTTAAGTCATAGTAAATCACAGTGACGTGACATTTTGTACAATATTCCATTAAATTATGCCATTTTCTTCCATTAGAAAGTACTGCAAAACATGAAGCATTTTACATTTACCATTCAGGATGCTGCAGTTGCCACAATAAGCTTTCTGTATTCTTCACAAACTTTGAAACATGTGTGCTTTTGATAGGCTTCAAGAGTATTGCACCACCAGATGAACGTGCTGAACAAGATGGAATCCAAGTTTGGTCCCCCGTGTAAAATGATGAACCCAACATCAGAACAGGATAGTGTGTACACTGTCACTTTCTTGATCCAAAATGGTCAAACGGAAATGGCACAGGGTCAGGAGTTTGATTGACAATTCCAAGTCCTTGTAGACACTTTGAATGTAGATCATGAATTCCAATACTTAGTTTTTTACATGGAATTATGTACTTGAATGGAATGTTTGTTGTTATAAGAAATTATATAGTTAAAGGAATTAAAATGTAATGAATGGATTTTTACAAATGAGAGTGTTTGAATTCAAATAAATATAGCCCAGAAAAAACACATAGAAATCTATTTCATCTCAGCAGGGTCAGGAGGTCTGGCAATGGTCAATACTGGATGAGTTTCCTGTGAGGATAAAGGCTAGTGGATGAAGTGGGGGAAATGCATTGGCATGTTTCCACACCAAGTTGGCAGAGCTGCTATAAAGTGCCATTGAGGTTGTACAGAGGGATATATGTTGGCATGGAGGGCATCTGTGGTATGGAGATGTGGATGGGTGTGGGCCATGATTCAGCATTGATTTGGCATAAACAGGCCACAGGAAGTGCCGAAGTGTTGGGGGTGGGGGGGAAGGTCTGGAGAGCAGTTTTATGTTTTGTTGTCTCTTTTTAAGAACTTTGACTCTGCTGGGACACCACGACCTGACAGCCTCCTCATTCATTCTAGGATCTGACTCCAGAGACAAGTCGGCTATCTCACATTGAAAATCTCAATTTCGAGATCTTCCAGGCTAGAAATGTCCTGACTCTGCGCTCCTAACAAAGGAGCAGTAGTCAAACCTATTTATGGCCATTTGTGCACCGAAATGTGCCTGTATGGCCAACAAAAGATTCAGTCCATAGGACAGGAGATATATTCTAAATGAAGATTCAAAGGATTTAGAGGAACAGACAAACATCGGGACATAGCTAGTTTAATCTTAAAAAAAATTGAAGAGGTTGTTTAACTGATTAGGTCTATCATTATATGAAAATAGCAGATTTGAAAGGCAGAGAAATTGCACAACTGTACATGTTATTGGTTAAGTTTTGGAAATAATGTCAAGACTATGGACAGGGTTCAGAAGAGATTCACTGAGATGATATCTGGGATGGGAAGCTTAAGTTATGGCAACAGACTAGAGAAACTCTGCTCTTTTGAAAACAGAAGGATAAATGAAGATCTGGCAGAAGTACTGACAATTGTGAAGGGCTTTGATCAGGTCAAAAATAATTAGTGCATATAAATTTAAGATCAACAACAAAAGAATGAATTGAGGGGTTATGAGAGATCTGTTTATGAAGAGATTTATTTATGGCAGGGAATGTCCTTCCAGTAACAGTGATGACCTCCCATGTTGTACTCTGTGTAAACTTGAGCTTATTTGAGACTCTGTCATCAGTATCCTAACTCATCCTGTTCACCAAACATTTTGATGCTTGCTGACCTATTCCATCACTGCCTTGATTTTAAAATTCTCATCTTTCTTTTCAAATTCTTCAATTACCTTGTCACCTACACCTCAGCTTTGTAATATCTTCCATCCATACTGGATTTGGAATTCCTTTTTCTGGCCACCTACGATTCTTTGATTTTTGCTACTCCATTCTGGGAGGCTGTCCCTGAATTGTTTGGACCAAAATGCCTTCCTAAACTTCTCTGCCTCTGTATTATCCTTGCCACAAGAGGATACATTAAAAGCTGTATGTAAATGCAAGTTATTATTGTTAAAGGCAGAATCTGTTGTATCTGCAGTTAAATGGTGTCCCCGTTTCAGTAGATGGCCATTTTCCCATCACCATTCTCTTTAAATGTTGGAGCTGCAGGTCCTGCTTGGCGTAACATGATAGAGGAAAACCACTTCCTGATCTAACTAGAAGATGCTTTTGTACCGAACAAGAAGTAGACTATTCCCAATTAGCAACTCGTTACATATTTTATTGATAGAAGGGATATTGGTATGGAGATTATGCAGAGGATCTGTCTGGCAGGTTTTGCTCCTTCAAAATCCTAAACTCTTCTGCCACCAAGTCCATATAACATTATTATAATGGATGGTGTTTAAGACACTCCTCCGCATTAACTCTTTCAGACTCTTAATGAGCTTACAGAGCAGAATGCATTTTTGAAAGGGATGTAAAAGTTAATTTCTCAGGCTATACAATTTGTTCAGTTCTAGTGGTACAGAAAATTACTTGCAGTAGCTATAATAACTTTTTAATAATGAATTTTGCATACATCTTTCAAAAATCCATAGTTAAATTGCCTGTGTAAAACACTGAGCCTTACATAAGAAATTTAATTTAAAATTTGTGGCAAGCCATTTACACAAAGATAATTGGATACATTTATCCCAAGTTGATAATTGTTCAGATAAAATTTACTCAACTCACATATTCATAATGAACTGCAGAAAATGTTATTAAAAAAGCAAAACACTGCAGACTCTGGAGGTCTAAAATAAAAAAAAAACACACTGGAAAAAGAGAATACAACATTTTTAAAATGTAATCCACTGAGCAATGTTGCAGTGAAATGCAGTTCACATGTCAACAACCAAAGGATAGGACAAAGATCCTAACCTTTCAATTTAACTAAGTGAGTAATAAATCTCAATGGTCTTTAAGCTTTAGAAGTAAAGACATCTCTGACATTCCAATGTATTTCCTCAGTTCCACTTACAATGGAATTCCATTACCTGCTTTATCATGCAGGCAGATTTTGACAACACATTGACTTCTGTAAAAACGTCAGCTTCTTTGCTATTCGTGATTTATGCTCTTTCCTTTAGTGCATAAAATTACAGAGTGTTTCACTTACTGTATTCCACTACACTTTATTCTTCTGCCTAAGTTGGATTGTACCTTGTTTTTAAGACAAATATTTGAGGATTTTTGATTACCGACCAATTTCTCTTATCCAGCACAACTGCCCTCCATTAGGCCACATATCTTTTTCTCAGTTGGTTGGGTGGTTGACATTGCAGAGTGATGCCCACAGCATGGATTCAATTCTTGCATAGACTGAGCCCATGAAGGACTCTTTTTCAAGCTCTGCCGTTACCTGCTGTGTGGTGACCCTCAGGTTAAAACACCACCAGTCATCTCTCTCTACTCAGAGAAGAGGTCTATGGTCTTGTAAGACTACTGTGGCTTTATTGCCTTAAAATCTAGGGATAAAAGCCTATAACATTGCCCAGGGCAGTGGCACAAACTGGGTAATAGTGAATCTGCAGTCTATTTTCTACTTATTTTTAATCTTGATAAATTTCCTAACACCTATTTTACACTATTAAATTTATACACATTGCAATTCTTATAAAAGCAAAGTAAATCTGACAACCGAAATAAGCAGTCACTTCTGCAATCAAATCCCTGCAGCTTGGATTACAGCAGTCTTTTGAATACATCACTCATTTTCTTTGCTCAGAGTTAAACTACAGGTTAAAAAAAACACATTATCTGCCTACAGTCTGCTGTGATAACTTCATCATTGAGGCAGACTTTAAGTATTGTTTAATCAACCTATAACCTACCCACGCTGTCCTGTTGCTCATGATCTCAGTTTCCATTCCGTCTTCCAAAGTGGAATGAGGATGAATTAACATGAAGTCTACTGGCAATCTGCCTCACAACAGGTAGCAGCTGCTGATCATTCACAGCTCAGCTTTCCTCACCTACACACTTACTTACTGATATTCAATTTTATTCAATGTGCAACACAAGAATATGCAACACACTCCAAAAATATAATATATTTATATGTTTACAAAAAAATGTCTTTTTTACCTTGGAGGCAGATGTATTTTTAATATTTTGCAATTTTTCCATATGCAGCCAAACAATATACTACTAAATCTGTGCACTTATATTGCATTAAAATAAATGCTTTTATCAATGATTCTGCCACAGAGGCTTTCTTCCCACCATTTTACTGAAGCAGCCATGTTCCATTTACAATGGTACTTCAGGAAGAGGAGTGTAAAACATGCATTTCAATTTATTTTGAGTAATAATTGCAATTTGCAAAACCTGCACTAAATCTTCAGTAAAGGAAGAATTGTTTAAAAAAAGGCCCAGATGATTTCTGTGTTGGGCTCCTACTCCTCCTGGTCGCACAAACGTCCCTTCTTCAGCTCCATCACTAACTGGTTAGAAGTCAGAGTGTTGACTGGGGTCCAAGGTAGCTCTCAGGAACCTGATTTGTATACCTGAAGGAGCATGGAGTTTGTGCAGCTGAAACTTTGTCACGCAGGGGAGTTACCTTTGAAAGCACACCCATATAGAGTTCTCTAGAAATGTACCCAAACAAGAAATGGAATGAACCTCCTTGCAAACCATCCAAGAATGAGTAATCCATGTATATGACCCAGCACATTCACAATTAGTTCAATATCAGGCAGGAGTAGGGTGACTGCTTTACATTCAGGAAACAATGAGGAACAAGTTGCCCACAGGCCCTGTTGATTTTGATTGCACAATCCAATTAACATTTGTAATCTGTGTCTTCTCTGGCTGCTTGTAGATAGCCAGCTTGTAAGACCCGCTGGCTTTCGGATAGGCAAACTGTTAACACCCATGGAATAAGAAGAAGGAAGGGACAGATTGGTGATCTCAACAAGGTTGGTAGTGGAGAACTTGGGAGGTCTGTAGGTTTGGAGGAGGATGAGAGATCCCAAGAGTGGTGAGGGGAGATCAGAAGAGTCAGTTGTGGAAAAGGACAAAGGTTCCTCGGGGACAGACTGGAGGGCTAATGGTGGAGGAGGTCAGGGACCCTAGGGGAGGTGTGGAGTTTGGAAGGCAAAGAGTGTGAGTAGAGGGAAAAGAACTGGGAGCTAGAGAGGAATGCAGCAGTGGGTGGAGAAGGGAAACTGGATCCAACAGGCATGTGGAAAAGGTGGTTGGTTCCTGGAATGCATAAGTCTTCATGTCCCTTTATGTGATGTATTTCCTGAGGTCTGGGAAACCCAACCAAACAGAGTTAAATTTAAAATCATACTTAATTCTGAGACACACATTATTGCATGTAACCTAAGAAAGAGTCACCTGTTTGTGGGGTTAATGTTTCACCATTATCAACATGCCCATACCAACTTAGTTTTTTTAAAGTTCACTTGTGGACCATGGTTGTCGCTGGCTGGGTCAGCATTTAGTGCCCATCCCTAGTTGTTTTTAAGAAGGTGGTGGTGAACTGTCTTCCTGAACTGCTGCAGTCCATGTACTGTAGGTAGACCCACATTGCCGTTACGGAGGGAATTCAGTTTTGTCCAAGATGAATTGATTTATCCAAAGACATGCATCTGGTACATTTCATCACAAATAGATAGATAAAAATCTTATAGCTCCTTAAAGTGGGAGTGGTACTCGAAGCACCATAACTAGAAAACAGTGCTAGTAAATAGGATTAGAGTAAACAGATAAGTGTGTGATGACCAGCACAGACACAATGGGTCAAAGGGCTTCTTTTTGTGCTGTACAACTTTATGAATCTACAGCTCTACTGGTTGCTCAGGAAGCAATCATTAGAAAAAGAGAAATTTTGCTCTAGCATCAGTTCACGTGTCTGTGCAGTTTTACTCTGAGAAAAGGGTAATTATGCTTACCAACTCCACATATTCCTCTTTAATATAAACAGTACAAATACCTGTCTTTCAAGTTACAAAACTGAGGTTCATTTTGTTCTGCCTTTAAAAAGAAACTAATTTTAAATTCAATATTTAGTTTGGCTTACAAACATTTTGATTTAACATATATAATACATAAATGACACACACCACTGTTCATATGTGATCCTTTGAACATGAATGAAGATCACAGACTAGATGAATTATATATAATCATATTAATAGATGAAGAAATGTAGAAATAAAACTGACAACTACTCATGGCATCACATACTACATTGTTATATTATTATTGGCAAAGTCAGATCTCAGACTGAAATCAGCTTGATGGATCATTTTGTTTTTAATGGGATGGTTGCCCACTGAGCACGTAATATTGCAGATTTGGATTTAATAAAAAAATGTTTATTACGTGAAATAAATTAAGACAAAATAAAATAAACCAGACTATTTTATATCACATAAATTTAAAGAGTTAGAAACACAACATAAAATACAATTCCATTAATCCCAAAAGAAACACGTTATTACAGATCCCAAAATCACTTCAATACCGAAATCAAAACATTCCTTTCCAGATCCCAAAAGGATCCTGTTACAGTACTCATAACAGAGACAGAGACAGACACAACCTCCTCCCCTTTCACCTCTCAATTTGATTGTAACATCAACTCCCGGTCTTGGAGAACCAGGTAGTTTCCTCCTGGAGCCTTTATGTACCTGTTAAACTTTTTCAGCTTCAAACAGTCCCATTAGCATCTTATCCAAACACTTCTTGCCTGGAACTATGACTGTAAGATAATCTATTTTTCTAAACTACCTTCTCCCTTTATCAGGAGCAATGGGGCGGCACGGTGGCTCAGTGGTTAGCACTGCTGCCTCACAGCACCAGGATCCCAGGTTCAATTCCAGCCTCAGGCGACTGTCTGTGTGGAATTTGCACATTCTCCCAGTGTCTGTGTGGGTTTCCTCTGGGTGCTCCAGTTTCCTCTCACAGTCCAAAGATATGTAGGTCAGGTGAATTTGCCATGCTAAATTGCCAATAGCAATAGGTGCATGAGCTGGAGGGTGGTAGGTTACTCTTCGGAGAGTCGGTGTGGACTGGTTGGGCCGAAGGGCCTGTTTCCACACTGTAGAGAATCTAATCTAAAACTACTTTGCACATCCATCTTTCGCCAAAGCTTCTGCAGAAATTTCCAAAACTGAAACCAGAAAAAAAAGATATGTCTCCGAGCTATGGATGTTTCTCTCTTAACTTAGAAAAAAGCAAGTCCAGAATTTTCCATCAGAAACCTAATGTACTATACTTGGTACATAACTCACTTGTAAACTCTTTGAATGTAAACCAAAGCCCATTACTTCTTGGAGGTTCTCTCTCCCAAACTGGCTGCACAAATAATTATAAACTAATCATTAAACCCCATCAGACATACAGAAAACCCCAAAGGCAACGAGTTCAAAATTCAAACCAAAAACTCGAAGGTAAATGATATTAAAATATATAAATCACACACCCAACATCACAATGTACAAATCAAGCACACCGTCAAATTTTATCAAAGCAATAGATGCCTCCAAGGAATTCTGTGAAATATTGCACAGTGTTTCGTACTGATAGGAGTTTTAAGAGTAATTCCAAACTCATTTTTTTCCCTTAGTTTGAAATCACTTACTTAAGGATGGTGACCAATAAGATTGGCCACTTTCCTACATATCACACCAGGTTGCAGAATTCCTGAAGCCAATTTATTTAACAATGGCATGGATAAGGTTCTAATATATTTCAGTATAATCTTACCTGTTCTTTAACGGTAATTTACTAGCCATTTAATGTTATGATTAGGACCATTAGTGGATAAATCATTCATCAAATAGCTTTTTTTAAAATAGAAGCTTTGTGCTTTGTGAAAATGACAAAGGAATCATAGGAACCTATTCATAGGATCAGAGACTGCAATTCTTCACTGCAGTGATTTAGAACCACATGTTTCATCACAATCATTTTAGAATAAGATGAGAAGAAATTACTTCATTCAAAGGGTTGTGAATCTTTGGAGTTCTCTCCTTGAGAGAATTGTGGATGCTGTATCACTGACAATATAGGAGTCTGAGATGGATATATTTTTAGACTCTCAGTGAATCAAGGGTTATAGGAAACCATAAGAAAGTACAGTTGAAGCAGAATCTGGCATTATCATACGGAATGGTGTTGCAGGCTTGAGAGGGTGTGTAATGTGCTCCTGCTCCAAGATCATCTGTTAGAGTACAGGCTAAAATAATGCAAAAAAAATGTTAAAAAACAAGAATAATGTAAGTTTACTTTTAAGGCCAAGCATTCTAAGCAGTCAATAGCTAAGCCTTGTAGACTAAAAGATCCAATGTTGGATTCCTGGTCTGGAGTTAGCCAGATACAGCAGGACACAGGAGTAAGGGTGTTATGATTTGCCTCAGCATCCTTGATGATCAAAATCCTATTAGATCGAATTGATCGGTTGCAAGAGCAAGGGGCAGTTATAGGAAGGCAGAAAAGTCTCAGATATAGTCACATATAGATGGGTTAACTCCAGGAAAGGTAAGAGAGATAGGCAGGAAGTGCAGGAGTCTTCTATGGGTATCCCCCTTTCAAACAAATATGCTGAGTTGGAAAATGTAGGGGGTGATGGATTCTCAGGGGAATGTAGCATGAACAGCCAAGTTTCTGGTAATGAGGCTGGCTCTAATGCAATGAGGGATACGTTGGGTTCCAAGAGATCGATTGTGTTAGGGAACTCTCTAGTCCGAGGCACTGACAGACGTTTCTGTGGCCAGCAGCGAAAAATCAGAATGGTGTTTAGTCTCCCTGGTGCCAGAATCAAGGATGTCTCAGAGGGTGCAGAATGTTCTCAAGGGGGAGAGGTGCCAGGCTGGAGGTCATTGTACACATTGGAACCAATGACATAGGAAGGGAAAAGGTTGAGATTCTGAAGGGAGAATTTAGAGAGTTAGGCAGGAATGTAAAAGGGAAGTCCTCGAGAGTAGTAATATCTGGATTACTCCAGTGCTATGAGCTAGTGAGGGTAGGAATAGGAGGATAGAGCAGATGAATGCATGGCTAAGGAGCTGGTGTATGGGAGAAGGATTCACATTTTTGAATCATTGGAATCTCTGCTGGGGTAAAAGAAGGGCGGATTGCACCTGAATTGGAAGGGGACTAATATTGTGGCAGGGAGATTTGCGAGAGCTGCTCGGGTTAATTTAAACTAGTAAGGTGGGACCCTAGGAGATAGTGAGGAAAGAGATCAATCTGAGATGGGTACAGTTGAGAAAAGAAGTGAGTCAAACAGGCAGAGACAAAGCAGAAAACAAGGTAGGACTGATAAATTAAACTGCATTTATTTCGATGCAAGAGGCCTAACAGGGAAGGCAGATGAACTCAGGCATGGTTAGGAACATGGAGCTGGGATATCATAGCAATTATAGAAACATGGCTCAGAGATGGATAGGACTGGCAGTTTAATGTTCCAGGATACAAGTGCTACAGGAAGGATAGAAAGGGAGGCAAGAGTGGGGGGGGGAGTGGTGTTTTTGATAATGGATAGAATTACAGCTGTACTGAGGGAAGTTATTCCCGGAAATACATCCAGGGAAGTTATTTGTGTGGAACTGAGAAATAAGAAAGGGATGATCACCTTTTTGGGATTGTATGATAGATCCCCTAACAGTCAGCAGGAAATTGAGAAACAAATTTGTAAGGAGATCTCAGTTACCTGAAAGAAGAATAGGGTGTTTATGGTAGGAGACTTCAACTTTCCAAACATAGACTGGGAGTGCCATAGTTTTAAGAACTTAGATGGAGAGGAATTTGTTAAGCGTGTAGAAGAAAATTTTCTGATTCAGTATGTGGATGTACCTACTAGAGAAGGTACAAAACTTGATCTACTCTTGGGAAATAAGGCAGAGCAGGTGACTGAGGCGTCAGTGGGGGAGCACTTTGGGACCAGTTACCATAATTCTATTAGATTTAAAATAGTGATGGAGAAGGATAGACCAGATCTAAAAGTTGAAGTTCTAAATTGGAGGAAATCTAATTTTGACAGTATTGGACAAGAACTTTCAAAAGCTGATTGGGGACAGATGTTTGTAGGTAAAGGGACGGCTGGAAAATGGGAAGCCTTCAGAGATGAGATAACGAGAGTCCAGAGACAGTATATTCCTTTTAGGGTGAAAGGAAAGGCTGATAGGTGTAAGGAGTGCTGGATGAGGGCATAGATTTAGGTGAGGGGGAAAGATATGAAAGAGACTTAAGGGGCTACTTTTTCTCACAGTGGGTGGTATATGTATGGAATAAGCTGCCAGAGGAAGTGTGGAGGCTAGTGCAAATGCAACATATAAAAGGTATTTGGATGGATATATGAATAGGAAGGTTTAGAGGAATATCAGCCAGGAGCTGACAAGTGGGACTAGATTAGGTTGGGATATCTGGTCGGCATGGACGAGTTGGACCAAAGGGTCTGTTTCTGTGCTGTATGTCTCTATGACTCTATTTCTAGTCTGTCCACAAGCCAAATCTCAAAACAAACTTAGTCTGGTCAACGCAATGTCTAACCAAACTAGTGCTGAGCTCCCCAGCAGGGTGCCTCTTAAAGTAATCCACTATCAGCTTCTTTACTTTTGACTCAGTTGTATCCATGTACCTTGCACAGTTACCCAAACCAGTCTTCTGCCAAACCTAAGTTAGTCTGTGCATCCCAGACCACAGCTGGCTGCAAACTTCACTTGTGAGTCACTCTGATTAGTGACAAGCCAAGTCTAATCCTGTCAACATTTCCCCAGGGTCTGAGTATCGTACTCTTGTTTCAAGTGACTGCTTCCAATTACTGTATTCCCAGAAGAGATGACATTATGGCCAGGGTTATTTCATACACAGAACTCTTATTCACTTCAGTTTTAAAAAGAATTGTACTACTCTTGGGGGTAATGAGTACATGCACACAAAAAGAGTGGACAGCAAACCATTGAGTAGAAAGGCCTCAAAGGTGAATGATGGCTGCAAGTAGTGTCTTAGCCGATTTTTCAAAGCTGGAGAGAGATGACAACGTGGAGATTTTGAGGAAGATAGCAAAGATGGTTGTTAGACCAATCAAGTAGGTTAATTTAATTGTTATAAATTGAAATGCTAGAGCTAAATTGAACTGTTGCGTTTATTATTGACTAAGTACAGACGCGTCTATATACTTACATGTTGGATATCCATCAAGGAAGCCATGGTATAGCAGTTATGTCACTATATTAGCAATGGTCCCAGACTAATGTCATGAGTTCATGGGGTTGAATCCCACGTGGCAGGTAGTGAAATATGAATTAAAAATTAAGTTAGTCTCGTGACAATCATGTAGTCATTGGTGATTATTTTAAAAACTTATCTTACTAATGGCCTTTAGGAAAGGAAATCTGCCATCCTTACCTGGTCTAGCCTATGTGTGATTCCGGATTTACTGCAATGTAACTGACTCTTAACTAATCTCTGAAATGGTCTCTGAAATGGCCTAGCAAGTCATTTAATTCAAAGACAGTTAGTGATGGGCAATAAATGCTGGTCCAGCCAATGGTGTCCACATTGCATGAATGAGTAAAAACATAGACATATTCTTATCAAATGACTATGTAAGCCAATATTGACAAACATTTGATGATTTAGCCTGAACTTATCAATTCAGGGAATATTATCATGTTCTTTAAACTAATGGTATACTGGTTCTTCTTAGACAGTGCATTGGGATCAAAGAGGTGTTGTTTCCATGCCTGTTCAAGGGGTTCTGAGAAAGAAAGATAATAAGCTCAATGAGCAATCTGCAGAGTCTGCCATATGCAGGGCAGGTATATAGCTGGTGCTTGGAGAGTTGGCTTGATGAATCTTTGGAGAGTCCGTATGCTGTCTCCAATGTCTTGATTTTACACCTGCATGTTCCAACAAAGTCTCTCAATTTGTTTGGTACTTTTCCAAATGAACAATTTGTTTTGGTCTGTCACAGGCTGGGACATCCATGAGCCAGGGAGATTTGAACTCTTCAGTGATGCTTTGAGGGCATTCACAAATGAATTCTGTTGTTCTTTCTCCACAGCAAAGCCTTGACAAAACAGAGGACACTCTCCAACCAATTAGCATCCTATTTCCAATGCAACATAAATTGCTGTTCTCTTTGAAATGTGGTGTTCTTGCATCTGTCCTGAAGAGTACAAATATAAACTTTGATAGTAGGTCTTTTCTTTTCAGTAATATTCATGTGCTATGCTACAAAAAAAACTAAACATATATTTCCCTAAGGAATAAAATATCCATGAGAAAAATGTTCTAGCTACAGCTAACAAGAGATGCTAAAGGTAGAAATAGATTAAAGGAGAGGGCTCATGATGTAGTTTGGAAATTGAGACGATTTTAGAATTCAAAGGATGGCAACAAAACTGAAGTAAAAAAGGAAGTAACTTAGGAAAGTAAATGTGGGTCCTTTCCCCACAGAGATAGACAAAACTATAATGGGAAAGAGGAAATGGCAAAGATATTAAACAAGTAATTTGCTGTTGTCTTCAAGATACAAAACCCATTCTACAAATAGTGGGAAACCACAGGTCTAATTTAAAAGAAACATTGATTTGTAAGAAAACAGTACTAGAGAAATTATGAAAGAGAAGGTGAGTTTGAAAAAGCCACTACATTAAGAACTTTAAAAAATCCCTAACAAGCAAGATCGATAGGTAGGAATCAATGTATGTAATACTATTAGAACTTCAAAAAGCATTCTGTGAAGTGATATACTGTACAAAACATTATTAAACTAAACTGGAGGTCAGAAATTGGGATTACCATATTAGCATGGATTATGGATTAACAGGCGGAATCAGAAAATAGGAACCGTGGCTGGGATTTTCCTGTGCCCAGTCATTATTCCAGTGTAGGTAGGAGTTACTTGTGGAGACCCAGCAGATTCCCGTCATAGCAGATGCCAAAGGAATTGACCATGAAATTGAAGATTCTGCTGGTCAATTCATCTACACCTATAACTGTCTAAAAGTCTCAGTTTAATCAGAGCCCTCCTATTTAAATGAAATAAATAGCTATTCAGAAAAAGTGAGGTCATTAAATACATAATCTAACTCCTGATTAACTGTCAAACTGGACCCTTACCTACTTCACATCTCTGCTAGACCACATACATCACTCAGACCCTGACTTGACACTGCCAGGAATGTGCCCTTTCCCCACTTTGCATTTGATCCCCATTCCACCCAATGTGTTATATATGCTGCATCTTTCTCCCAATCTGCACCAGACTCCCATTTGCCTCATTGCTTCCTCCACTCCACACTTTCTCTGCTTTCCCAGACCCAACACTCCCTGCCTCTGCCAAACAACGCTCAATACAACAAGTCAGGAACTATACTGATTGTGGGGTATTCAGTGATGGTAATACCATTGAGAATCGAGGGATAATGGCTAAATTGTCTTTTACTGGTGACGGACTTGCTTGGCATTTGTGAACCTGAATATTACTTGCCACTCGTCAGCCTAAGCCGAGATATTGTCCAGAACTTGCTGCATTTGGACATGAACTGCTTCAGTATCTGAGGAAATGTGAATGGTGTTGAATGCTGTGAAATCATTGGTGATCATCTCCACTTCTGACCTTACGATGGAGGGAAGGTCAATGATGAAGCAGCTCTAACAACATTCAAGAGGCTTGATACCATTCAGGTAAAAGCAACCCACTTGATTGAAATATTTACTCCCTCCATCACTGATGCTGAGTAGCAGCAGTATGTACCATCTATAAAATGCATTTCAGAAATTCACCAAGATACCTCAGACAACACTTTCTAAACCCACGACTACTAACATCTGGAAGGATGAAGGCAGCAGATACATGGGAACACCAAAACTTGCAAGTTCCCCTCCAATCCATTCACCACTCCAATTTGGATATATAATCAACATTCCTTCAGAATCACTGGGTAAATGTTCTGGAACTCTTCCCCAATGGCATTTTTGAGCATGATGTGAAATGAGAGTCATGAAGGCACACAACTGGTAATATTGTGCAAATTGTGAAGTTACATTAGCTAGTGTTGCTTTATTTCGCTTTGTTATTTTATTCTGTAATGTATGAGTGCAAGATGCAGCAAATGTGCGTCAAGTGATAATGGCTCCATTGCTCTCAAAAGGCTGAGGAATACTATTACTTCAGAATAGAAATTACAAGCGCTGCCAGGTGATGATATAGGTGAGAAGACTGTAGTCAAAGCAAGTTTATTTGGGCTTCTGCTAAATGCTGTGTCCACCATGAAGAAGAAAAAAACTAAGATACAGTCCAGTGGTCAAAGTGCTAATCCTTTAAATGCTAGAAAGATTACCTGTACTAAGTAAAGTAAAAGTAAAAACACCACAATCCTAACACACCACAGGACTGCTCTGTCATTACAGACAATGGAGGCTTAACCCAAGGGTCTCCACGCCTCAGGCAAGGGGAGAGGTTGAGAAGGACAGTCCTTCAAGGTAATCTGTACAATGTGCAGCATGTTAGAAAGTGTTATTGAGTGTATGGATCAAGAACCAAACCAAAGGAACCTCACAGAATCTCACCACCCATCTTCAAATGAGCATCATTACCAGGCATCAATCCCCTGCTTTTTCTCCATACTCTTCCTGTAAACATGCTGTGCATTTAAGGAAAAGCTGAGAATTATATATATAAAACCTGAAACAGCATTTTTTCTTCACTCTGAGCAATGAAGGTATTAACTGAGTGCATAAATAAGGTGTATCTTATATATTAGGGCTGAAAACTTTGGATTGGGAATGCTTATCCCTATTGCACAAATGGAGAAATGCACCTCAAAAATAATAACTTTGATTTAAGACGTGATTTCCAGAAGTGACTATTTAAAATGAGGGTTTCCTAAATAGGTTGACCAAGTACATAATATAAAACCAGATAAATTCTCTCTGAAGCTGGAATTTCTGAGTTGTTATGTTTCAAGCATTTTCTGTGTAAATGCCTGGATGAAACTCTGAAGCAAACCGATTATATCAAACACAGGTTTTGCTTCACTGAAGGTTTTTTTTATAATCCTGGATGAACAATTAAACCATATCACGAAATGAATTATTTAAAGATGGTATCTAAGTAAACAGAATCTCAATAGTCAAACACTTTAGTAAACAAAATTACAATGTTATTGTAATAGCTTAGCTCAGATTGTTATAGCTTATTTCTTGATATTTTGTACTAAAGGTACTTCATTATTAATTTTTTTTGAAGATTGGCTATTTGCCACAACAACAAGATATATGAACCTTCTTTTTTTCAAACAGATCATGTAAATGGTGACAATTTGTTTCTCAAAACCATTTAGAAATCATATGGCTTAAGCGACCTAAACAGCCGAGCCTGTGAAACTGCTGGATTTACTGAAAGTCACTTGTCTTCAGTTTAATGCTAGATTTACAGGAAATCATCTGCCTGGGTTTATGGCTGACAAACACTTCATGGTATTGTTGGGAATGCAGTGAGAATATAGCTTGCTGAAATCAGAAGGTACACAAAACATTCTTTGTCTTTCTGAAGAAACCTTTTTTTAAGAGTACAGTGTGATATCTAAAAAGCTCATGCAGCTGTTCTCCTGGAAAGCCTCTGAATTTGTGACAATTCCAGTTTGGACTGCATCTGCGAAGGTGCCAGTGACAATTGCCCAGGTTCAGTGACACCCCTCTACTTTTATCAGGAAACTGACTGAAAGCCATCTTGATCATTTCATACTTTATCCTTATTGCCTCCAAGAAGGAAAAATTACTGGCCAAAGTAGTATTAAAAAAATTAATCTTCTTTTCTTATAATTGGTGCATGTAGACAGTAATATTCAAAAACTTAATCTCCTTTTCTTATAATTGGTGCATGTGGACATATGTGGGGTTTATATAGAAGAATAAAAAAAAGTTATACTTCTTCATTTCAAGCAATATGAATCAACTCTCATAACAGGGAGTTTAGAAACTGCATATTAGTTTGCATCATTACACTTAGTCGTAGACCAGGGCAGCTTGGTAGGAGGCCACTCAATCCAACAAACCAGGATCGGTTCTTTAGAAGAACAATCCAGTAACTAATCATTTTCCAAATCCTTACAATTGCCCCCCTTTAAGGATGTATCCTATTCCCATGTGGACGTTATTTGAAAGTTACATTGAATCTGTGTCCCTATTAGGCAATGCAATGCATATCCTAAACTCTGAATGTATAATAACTCTCAGTCCTTCCAGTTCCTAAACAGCTTAAATCTGTGTATTCTAGATATTCCCCCCCCCCCCAATCATTATCGACATTTACTCTTCATTTACATCATTGAAATACTTCAGACTTTACCTCTATCACATCCTTTCTTATCATTCTCTGCTTTAAGCAGAAATTCATTCTGCAGAGATCCGAGTCAACATGCAAAATATATATTTCTAAATCAATCAAAGAATTTAAGAAATAGGAACAGGAGTAGGTTACTTAGATGCTCAAGCCTGCTCCAATAGTCAACAAGATCACGGTTTCAACTCTTCTTACGTGTCAGCTCATCATATCGGTCAACTCCCCGGTATTTCTATCAACCTCCCCTTTCGATGCTTTCAATGATCTAGCCTCCCCAACTCTCTGGAATAGAGACATTTACTAGCCACTGGCTGAAGAAATTCCCCAATATCTCCGTTTAAAATGAGCATCACCTTATCCTGGAACTATGTCCAGCATTCCCTCTTAATTTTCATTCTGGGTCTGCACGACTCTGTGGTTCACTTCCAGAACTAGAAGTCAATGCTGTGATTGGGGTGCCATTGCTGATCACCATGTGCAGGACCTCACAGTGGCTGTGCATGCACATTGCCTTACAGCTTGGTGGAAAATAGACTATGTCCTCTTGTTTGAGATTCTCCTACTGAAGGAAACACCGTCACAACATCCAACCTGTCAAGGTCCATCAGAATCCTATATGTTTCAGTAAGGTCATTCCTCATTCCTCAAAACTCTAATGAATAAAGGAATAACCTGTTTAGCTGCTTCTTGATAAGTAACAACGTCATCCCAGGAAACAGCCTATTGAATCTCTTTTGAACAGTTTCCTATGCCAGTATATCTTTTTTTAAATACAGGAACCAAATTGTCACCAGACACCAGGCGCAGCCTCAATAACATCCAAGACAGTTTTAACAAGACTTGCCTTTTTTGAACTCCAACCTCTTGGCAATAAGAACTAAAATTCTATTTGCCTTCTTAATTATTTGCTGTGTCTATTTGCTAACATTTTGTGTTTCACGCACAGCAACACATAGGTACCTCCGTGCTGCACTTTTATTTTGGTGTTTCTCTGTAGTTAAACATTACTCTGCCTTTTGAAACTTCCTACCAAAGTGCATGACCTTACAGTTTTCTACATTAAATTCCACCTGCCAGTTTTTGCTCCACCTCCATATATTCTCTGTATGATTCCTTATGTCCTAATCACAACATATCCTCCCAGCTATTTTTGTACTATCAGTAAATTTGGTTATAATAGATTCTGACCGCGCCCCCACCCCAACATGTATAGTAAATCATAGAGGCCCTGTGGCTGATCCTTTTGTTACGTCACTCATTATTTTTTTTTCAACCTGAGAAAGACCTATTAATCCCAACTGTTTGCCTTGTGTGTGTTAACCAATCCTCCATCTGTGCTAATACATATCAGCAATACTGTAGCTCCTGTTTTGTGCAATAATCCTTTAATGTGTCACCTTCTCGAATGGCTTCTGTAAATCCAAATACACAATATCTAATGGTTCACCTTTATCAAATCTTCTTGTTGTACTCAAAGAGCTGTAACCAAATTACCAAACATGATTTCCCTTTCACAAAACTATGTTGGATCTATTTGAGTGCACTAACCTTTTCTAAACATCCTGCTATTTCTTGTTTAATAATGAACTTTAGCCTTTTTCCAATGTCAGACATTTGGTTAACCAACTTATAGTTGCCTGCTTTCTGACTCCATCCTTTCTTGAAAAAAGGGTCACATTAGCTATTTTCCAATCTGCGCGAACTATCCCAGGACCCAGTGAGCTCTAGAATATTTTAAACAAAGCCTTCAGCATTTCTGCAGCTTTCTTGGATGCAAACCACCAGGTCCTGATGACTTGTCTGTCTCTAATCCCATTAGTTTGTTAAATACTTCATTTCTTGTGATAGAGATTGTTACAAAATCTTTTCTCCTATTTGCACTCTACTTATCTTTTCTCTTTGGGATCTTTACAGTGTTCTCCACTGTTCCCTGTTATCAATTTCTCAGTTGCATCCTCCAAGGGTCCCACCCTTACTTTAGTTATTTTCTTTTGTTTTATATACCTGTAGAAGCTTTCACTGGTTGTTTTCGTATTTCTTGCTGATTTACTTTCATAGTCAATTTTCTCCCTCTCTATTATCTTTTTGTTGTTTGCAACTGGTTCCTAAAACATACCCGGTCCTCTGGCCTTAGTTTTAGATTGGATACTTTCCTTGACCACCTTTGTTAATCACATGTAGTTCATCCTCCTCATAGAATCCTTCCCTTTGAAAGAAATAAACTTTTGTTAAGCATTATAGAATATCTGGCTTGAGATTTGAGTTGCTCGCTCTCAAACTGAATTTGAAATTCTACTATATTGTAATTGCTATCCCCTAGATGATCCCTAACAATGAGACCTCTGATGAATCCTACCTCATTACACATTGCTAGATATAAAGTAGTCTGTTCCCCAATAGGTCTGTAACATACTGCTTTAAGAAGCAATCCTTGATACACTCCAGAAATTCATCTTCCATGTTGCCCTTGTCCAGCTAATCCGTCCAGTCAATATGCAGATTGAAATCACTCGTGACAATCATAGTGCCATTTTTACCTGCTTCCATTATTTCCTGATTTATACCTTGTCCTACAGTGAGGTAACTCTTCAGGGTCTATAGACGACTTCCACCCTTGACTTCCTTCCTTCGCCATTCTTTCACCTCTCTTCTTATAAATATTGTGTGTATTCACATAAAGAGCCTTAAGCTTTGACTTTTCATCATTATTACTCTCCCTGCTTCAAATTTCTGTGGCACTGTTCTGCGTATTTTCTACTCCTTTCTGTCACACTTTGATAATTGTTTACCTCTTCGCTACGCTGCACCTCTGCTCTCTTGCTTCTTTTTGACTTGCTAAACTTCCCTTCAATTGAACCCTTCTCTCCCACCACAAATTAATTTAAAGCCCCATCTACACCCTGGTTATGTAATTTGCTCGGCCACTGGTATCAGTATGGTTCAAGTGAAGCACATCTCACTAGAAAAGCTCCATCTTTCCCTTCACTGGTGTCAGCGTTACATGACTTGAAAGCCCTTTCTCCTGCATTAAACTTTCAGCCATGCATTTGCCTTTTTAATCTTATTTACCCTATGCCAATTTGCACATGTGTCAGGTAGTAATCATTATTATTACCTTTGTGGTTCTGCTTTTTAACTTAAGCCCCAAGCTGGTCATAATCCCTCATCAGAAATTCTCTCCTATGTCCACATATGTCACTGGTACCTACAGTGACCATGACAAATGGATCCTTCTTTCCCACTCCAAATTCCATTCCAGGCCAGAAGAAATGTCATGGACCATTGGACCAGGTAGACAAGACAGCCTTCGAAACTCTCTGTCTTTGCTGTATCTATTCCACTATTCCATCCACTATTACTCCTATTTTTCTCTTTTCTTCCCCTACTTGAACAGCACTCTGGACCATGCTGCTAATATCAGTTTGCTCAACCTCACTGCAGTCCGTGCGCTTAGCCGTACCAGCAGCAAGAATCTTGTCCCAATTTAATTAAGGCACTAAGTTAAAAATCACACAACACCAGGTTATAGTCCAACAGGTTTAATTGGAAGCACACTAGCTTTCGGAGTACTGTGGGGGGTGTTGTGTGACTTTTAACTTTGTACACCCCAGTCCAACACTGGCATCTCCAAATCATAATTAAGGCACTGGCTGAGCCTCCTCCAAAGCTAAGTTCTAGATCCCCATACTCACAGTCATACCCTCCTGTACCTGGCCAAGAATCAAAGTTGATGTTATTGATCTAAGAGTTGTAACTGACTCCTGAAATACACTCTCCAGGTACCTCTCCCCCTCCCCAATGAGTACCAGTGTCCACAGCACAGACTCCAGCTCACCAATTCTAAGCTGATGTTCCTTGAGCAGCCAACAATTTTGACCAAAGCCATCACCATGGACTACAATGGCATTCACCAATTCCTATATACTACAGCTGCAACCTATTGCCATTCCCCAGCTATGTCTATTCTGGTCAATTAACTAATTTGGATGTCAAATACTTTACAGGTGAATTTCTGAATATTATTTAAATGAAAAAATTTACACCACAGAGGAATTTGAGAGTCTTCATTTATAACAAGTTAGCATCCAGGTTCAGTGGGTAATAAGATAATCAAATGGCATATTGGTCTTCATTGCAAAAGGAATACGGTTTAAAACTAGGGAAAGCCTGCTAAAACTATGCAAGTCAACCCATAGCGGATTACTGTGAAAAGATGTACTAGTATTAGAGTCTATACAGAGAAGGTTCACTGGGTTTAGATTAGATTCCCTACAGTGTGGAAACAGGCCCTTCGGCCCAACAAGTCCACATTGACCCTCCGAAGAGTAACCCACCCAGTCCCATTTCACTCTGACTAATGCACTTAAAACTATGGGCAATTTAGCACGGCCAATTCACCTGACCTGCACATCTTTGGACTGTGGGAGGAAACTAGAGCACCTGGAGGAAACCCACACAGACACTGGGAGAATGTGCAAACTCCACACAGATAGTCGCCTGAGGCTGGAATCAAACCTGGGACCCTGGTGCTGTGAGGCAGCAGTGCTAACCACTGAGCCACCGTGCCGCCCACAACAAAAGCAGCTCAGGCTCCTTCGAGCCAGAATTGAACCCACAACCTAAGGATGACAGATTTGTGATACACTACAGTCCTCCACTCTACCAGCTGAGCTATCGAAGGAGGGTTGATCAAAGGTATGGAGGGTTTTTTTATGAGTGAATGTTGAGAAGCTTTTCCATATTGGAACTCAGAAGTATGAAAGGTGACCTTATTGAAACATATAAGATTTTTAGCGGGCTTGACAGGATAGATGTGGAGAAGCAGTTTTATCTTCTGGAATAGTCCATGATCAGCTGACATAATCTCAGAATGAAGTGTTACCAATTTAAGACAGAGATAAGAAGGAATGAATCTGTGGAATTCTTTACCACAGAGGGCTATCAAGGCTCAGTTGTTAAGTTCTCAAGGCTGAAATAGACAGATTTCTAATCCTTAGAGGAATCAATGGTTAAAGGGAAAGGACAGGAATACAGAGTTGAAGATGGTCAGATCAGCTATGATCACATTTGAATGAGGGCGCAGACTTGATGCAAAAACAGAAATTGCTGGAAAAGCTCAGCAGGTCAGGCAGCATCTGTGCACAGAAATCAAAGTCAACATTTTAGGTCTGGTGACACTTCCTCAGTTCTAAACTTTTCCAGCAATTTCTGTTTTTGTCAGATTTACAGCAGCTGCAGTTCTTTCGGTTTTTATTTAGCAGACTTGATGGGCTGTTCTGCCTACTCCTGTTCTTATGTCTTATGGTCTTACAGGCAAAAACCACACAAAGCTCCCAGGACCACATCCCTGAAAGATATTAGTCAAATACTTCGGATTTTATTATCAATTAGAAATTCATGATAAAGTTCCTGGAGCTAGTTTAAGCAATCTGGTTAATTGGATTCCCAGCAAATCATGGTGAGCCCTGAATTTCTAAACTTATAGTCAAGACAAGTGTATCCTTATCAGACACAGACAAACAGACATACTCTTTCCAAGAAAGATTATCAGATAGCAATCAAGAGCAGGTATGTTGGCTACTTTGCCTTTTCTACATGCCGGGCTGTAATATTCTATAATCAGCCACAGCCCTGGAATAAAAAGTAGGACTGATTACAATCCAGATTTAAATTTTAAACTCTGCATACTGAGCTTGTAAATAAAAATCTTACCTAGCATGCGAACACATGGAGCATTCTGATCAGGATTGTCAAATGAGATAGCTCCACGCCTCTGAAAAGAAAATAAAAGTCCTTTATTCTTCTGCGAGGTATATATCAGTAACCTAAGGATGCAGTTTTTTTTTTACAGAACACAATGTTACTTTTCTCAACATGATACGAAAAGAGGTCTAGTTATTAAAGATTTTTTTTAAAAAATGAAAGGCTCTGTCGGTAGAGGTGGCACCTAGTCATTTGCTAAAAACTGAACTGAACTCAAGGTTTAGATTTCATTGCGGTTTCATGGTCCCAATATCAGCACCGAATGAGGTTTCGTTGCCCAGATTTACCATCAGCAGATCTAAAAGTACAAATCTGAGTATCAAATCTAACAGTGCACCACAGGATAGTCAGACTTAACAAAAATGGTGTGAAGTCAGAATTAGAGGCTCCATATCTGAATGCACAGTGCATTTTGTATCAAGAGAGCTGAACTGATAGCACTCGTTGATATGAATGAGTATTGTATGTTTTATTTGTTCATGGGATGTGGGCCTTGCCAGCATGGCCAGCATATGTTGTCTATCTCAGCTGTCCTTGAACTGAATGCCCTGCTTCACCTATCTAGAGGGCAGGTAGAAGTCAACCACATTATTGTAAGTCTGCTGTCACACATGGGTCAAGCCAAGTGAGGATGACAGATTTTCCTTGTGCAAAGGACATTAGTGGAGCAGGTTGCTTTTTACAACAATTGATAACTGTTGTGTGATTATCATTAGGCCAGCTTCTCAAAAATTCCATATTTACCATATGAATAAAAAGTTACTACCAGCCATAGTTGATTTAAGTCTATGTCATCAGAGCATTAGCCTGGGCGTGTGGTTTAGAAGCCCAGTGACAATACTAGTGTGTCACTGCCTTTTATTAATTAACATGAGAGCTACTACACAGACAAGGCAGGACGTTACCGAAGCAGAGACCTGAATATTCAATGCTATTTGACACTTCACATGGTGGCTCTGTTAATGAAGAGTGAGATCAGTACAATGGTGAGAAATTATTTTGGTTTGATGGATTAAAGTGTAGAATCAGTTTGGCTAGAGTTAAGAAATACTAAAGGAAAGAGGTCACTGGTTAGACCTTGAGCAGCCAGCAGTACTACACCGTAGGATACAGTTTAAATCAAGAATTAGTAGTGAATTGTAAGAAAGATACTGTAATAATCATGAGCAAATTTTATTCTCATATAGATTGCACTGATCAAATGGGCAATAAGTCCAAATCAAAGGTTGGGAATTCTAAATCAATGACTTTGATGAAGGGACAGACTGCACTTTAGCCAAATTTGCTAATATGTAACTGGTATGAGAACAAGCTGTGAGAAGGATACAAATGGTCTGCAGAGGAATATATACAGACTAAGTGAGTTGGGCAAAAATGATCAGTTAGAGAATAATGTGGGAAAATGTGAGATTTTTCAATTTGGTAGGATGAACACAAACAGTATGCTATTCAAATAGAAAGATTCTGTAGAGTACCAGGTATCTTTATGCAGATAATAGTTCAGAAGATAAACAGAATGTTCATCTTTCTTGCAAGGATAATATAGATTAAAAGTAAAGCAGTGTTGTTTCAACTGTACAAGGTATCAGTGAGACTGCACATGGAATACTGTGTATGGTTTTGGCCACCTTATTTAAGAAGGATATAATTGCAATAGCAGCAGTTCAGAGAACACTCGTTCCGCTGATTTCTGGGACAGTGAAGTTGGCATATGAGGATTGGCTCAGCGGGTTGCAAGTATACTTAATGAAGTTCGGAAGAATGACAGGTGACCTTCTGGAAAATTAAGGGAGGACTTGGTAGGTAAGATGCTGAGTGGATGCTTCCTTTCATTTTGGGAACTCCAGAACTGAGACACAATTCCAAAATAAGAGAACTTCCATTTAATACAGAAACGAGGAATTTCTTCTCTCAGATTGTTGTTAGTCTTGAGAATTCTCAGGAAGCAGTGGAGGCCAGGTCATTGACTACAGGATTGACAAAAAATTGACAGGTCATTGACAGAAAGGAAGTTAAGGGCTGTTAGTTACCGTTAGGAAAGTGGAGCAAACACCACAATTTGATCAGCCATGATCCTACTGGATAACAGAAGAGGCCTGATGGACTGAATAGCCTATTCCCGCTCTTATTTCTTATGAAGCTGAAACAGATTGATCATATTGTGAGAAGTACTGGTAACAGGACCATGAAAGCACATTGTATCACCAGTGACTCAGTTAATTGCACTTTTCTTGCACTTTATAGGTTCAAGCCTATCCCAGGACTTCAGCAAGACAAACGTGGGTGATGCTCCAGTACTGTACTGAGAGACTGCGGCACTATTAGAGGAGCGGGCTTTCAGGTTAAGCACAAAACCCAGGCCCTGTGCACTATTGTAAACAAGAGCAGGGGAGTGAGTTATTCCCAGAGTTGTACCCATCACTTTTCTCAATCAACATCACACAAAAAAATTTGATCATGATCACACATCTGTTCGTGGGAGTTTGCTATGTGCATATTAACTGTCACAATTCCTATATTACAACAGCAACCACAAGTTAAAAGTAATTCACTGGTTGTAAATTGACACTTTGAGGCATTTGGTGTTCATGGAAGTCGTTAAGTAAATGAAAATCTTTACAAGCGGGTTCAAGTACCAGATTAGCAAAGCCTTGCTTGAATTGTACAGAACCTTGGTATGACTGCATTCCGAGCCTATGTGCGGTATTATTCCCCTTAGGAAGGATATTATTGCCACAGAGTGTGTGCAATGCATATTCCATCAGAAGTTTTCCCAGGATGACAAGATTATCTGAGGAAGATTGGGAAAACTGGCCTGCATTTGCTAGAGTTTAGAAGAATTAGAGGTGATCTGCTATACACCCACAAAACAGTTAAAGGGACAGATAGGATAGATCCAGGTAATATGTATCCCTTAGCTGGGGAGTCTAGAATCAGGGGGCAACAACGTCAAAATAAGGGAGAATTCACACGATTGAAAATTTTTCTTTTACTCAGAAGATTGTGAATCGTTGGAATAGACTGCCCCTTAAGGCCATGGAAGCTCAGTTATTTAGTAGATTTAAAGTGGAGATGAACAGATTTATAAATACAAATGTTTAAAGGAACACGACAGGTATGGGAATTGGCACTTTGCAATTATGATATCGAATGGTGAAGCAGACCCGCTAGGCGAAAAATACTTGCTCCCATTCCTGTCATTGTACAATACAAAGGTGAGTTTGGATACTAATTTCATGCTTTTGCATGCAAAGTAAAGTGAACAGTAACGGAGCCTCAGACCCTGGACCAGAGAATAATCTAAAGGTATGGCAGTAAAGGAGACAGGAGAGAAGCAGGCAATAGATAGAATTGAATATAGCTAATTGAAGGATGAATCCCAGGAAGTGGCTACATCTCTACCCAGGGTAATACCATTTTGCTTATTCCTATATGTGATTGTTGAAATAATTGCATTTACATTACTGCTTCCATATTATGAAAACAATGATAAGGCCAATATGGAGTCTTTCACAGTGTCGTATGTGCCAAATATACATCAAACAGTATTTTTAAAAAAATGTTCACAGTTCAGATTCTAGTATTTGTTGCTGACATTTCTGTCATTTTTAGGCGAGGAAGAAATAATTCAAACTTAAACAACACTGTGCAATTGACTTGGTTTGCATATGACCTTTTCAAAATTTGAATGGGCAGACATTCGACATCCAGGAAATTTTAGTCATTCATTTCCAGGATATCGTCTCAATTAAATCAAGAGACAGCTTAGAGTTTAATTAAAGGGAAGACCTTTACATCCTGAAAATCCTTAAAAAGGCAAAAAGCAAATCTGCCTGAACTGTTGAAGAAGCCAGATGAAGTCTTTCCACAGTAACAACAAATGTTGAATTTCTCTCAGGTTTTGCACATCTGAATACAGCAGGATGCTGTGGCAGAAAGGGAGCACCAGCACCTGCAGGTTCCCCTCCAAGCTCCACATCATCCTGGTTTTGAAATATTTTACCCTTCACCGTCATTGGGTCAAATTCTGGGACTGCCTTCCGAACAGCCTTGTGGTGTGACTTCTCCCATCCAAGGACTATAGCAGTTCAAGAAGGTAGCTCTCCACTACCTTGCTGGCAATTTGAATTGGACAATAAATGCTGGCTTAGTCAGCACATCAATAACCCATGAGAAGAACGCACTGTGGAGCATGCATAGCTGTTTTGATTTACTTCACCTTCCCTTCTTTTAATAAACTGACATTGTCATTCACCAACCACTATACATTCAATAATGATTGTAACAAGCTCAGCCAAGGGGACCTCAAAGAACGTGAGTTCCCTGATTGATTTGATTTAATTTGATTTTATTTATTTTGTCATATGTACTGAGGTACAGTGAAAAGTGTTGTCCTACATCCTTTACAGGCAGACTGTAGTATAGGAGTGCATTAGAGGAACTGAACGGAGTGCAGGAGACAGCTGCCAAGAAGGTGCAGAGAGAGATCAACATTAACACTAAAAAGATCCACTCAAAAGTCTGATAGATTGGGGCTGTTTATCTGTACCAGTCAGGGAGCTCTGGCTGACAGATAAAAGTCAGACATCCTGTTCATTCTGAGGGAGCTGGATCAATGTCAAGGACTCTCCACGTGTAATTAAAGGGATTCTTGGTGACAGGACACCGGCCTCTGTGGAGTTACTTCAGTGGCAATGAGCGAAAAGCATACTCCTGAAGAAATTCACTTGCAACAGTCATCTTTAAGTTGGAGTAAGCATTTCTGGCATCATTCCCTAATTTGGGAAGTTTGACATGTTCGATCCTGCCGTTGAAGTCAGGGCCCAGGATATGGAAAGAATGCAATATTTCTTTCCCGGCAAACGACATTAGGGCAGATGGAAAGTAATGCGTAATTCTCCTGACAGCTGGTGGATGCAGCTTTTTCAGTTATTAGGAGCCTCACTTTCCCTGAGTCACCAGATACTAAAATCTTTCAAGAGTTGATGGATTTATTTAAGGAATTTATGACCCCAAGTCTCCTCTAATTCTGAAACACTATTGGTTTCACTAGACGATTCGAGAACAAGGGGAATCCATATCGGGATTTTTGATGGGGTTAAGATGACTAGCAGAGGCATGTGACTTTGAGTTAACCCTTAATGAGATGTTGAGAGACAGTTTGGAATATGGGATTAATGACGTTACCATGCAAAATCACTGACTAGCTGAAGCCCAACTTGACTTCAAACTGGCTTTGTCATTTGCAAGTGCAGCATATGCTTTGCAGGGTATTCTATGGATGTGGACACCCTTGCCAATCCAACTGAGCCCAGACTTCAAGAACCAGCCTGCAGTTTCACTCGACACCAAGTGGCCCTGGTTCCTATTTGATTATAGGACCACACCTCATGCAACTACAGGGACAGCTTCAGCAGAGTTGCTAATGGGGAGAAGACTCTGCACCATGTTAAATCTGATCTTCCCAGACTTGGGACAGAGGAGGGCAGAACTGTATCAGGAACACCAATGCCAGATGCAAGACTCCACTAAACGAGAGAGGCAGTTTAATTCAGGGGATGAAGTTTGGTGTAGGAACCATAGAATGGCCCTGCATGGATAACAGAAAGGTCTGGTGACTTATAACATTCAGGTAGGTGCAATGGTCCTGTACAAGCACTTGGACCATATGAAAGCTGCAAACTCGCAAGCAATGTGGGAGAAAAACATGCCCGGCTCCTCGGCAGCCTTTCTGAATGTCCTAGAACTCCTGGCTCTTCCCTTTCCGTCAAGCGTTGAAGATACCTCAGGATCTGAGATAGACACAGTGGATGTTGCCGCCTCAACACCTTTGCTGCCTGAAGAAGAGAATGAATTTCTTCTGAGACACTCTGAGCATAAGAGATGAATTACTGAGTGTTACATGCTGCCCATATCAGAGGCAGAGTTGGAGGAACCTGACCCAGTGCTAAAACGCCCAGGAGCTACAAATAAAACAACCGGCCGATGTCTTCAGACTCAGAAGGGGAAGGATGTGGTTATTGTAAAGAGGTCAGCCAGGTGGACCTCATAGAATATGAGCTCCCTGCTTGGGGCTGTTAATCTGTCCAATCAGGAACCCCTGGTTAACACATGAGAACAGTAGTCTCCCTTTTTGATTTTCTTAAAAACCTCCTCCTCTGCTTTTGGTTGCACTTCAGTCCCACGCTCCTGATCTTCAGGCACCCGGTACGGAGGAGGGAGGGCAGGTCTGAAGACCTCCTCGTGGGTCTGCGCTTGGACCTGGCCAAACTGGCCATCAACAGGTCGAGGCAGCGGGCCGTGGAGGGGGTCGTTAGGGCCGACTGCCTGCATTTTGATTTAGTCCCTCCCCTCCCCTTCACTGTTTTGATGTGAAGGGCACTGCTTGTCACTGGCCACCCGGGTGTTTTCCTATCTTCCTGGTGGTGGAAATTGAATAAAGATTCGTGCACTTTGTGTCTTTCACTGTGTCTCACACCTGCACACACACACACCATAGGTGCTGGGGAAAAAATAAGCACTACCGCAGTTAGGCGGGAGTGTGGATAGAAAAAAAACAAAAAAAAACAGGAGTGTCCGTCATCCTGAACAAAAAAAACCAAAAAAAAGAACAGGTGTAACAGAAATCCTGTTCATTCTGAGAATTGGCTCTGAGGGAGCTAGAACAGTGTCGATGACTTTCCATAGGCTATTTGGTCAGGGAATTGCCTTTTGGAGAGCAAATGCATAGGAAGGAAGGGGATTTTTCCCAATGCATGAAGGATACCCCCACTAAAGTACTTACCCATCCCTTCCTTCTCACCCACCCCTCCGTAAACACATCGTTTTTTAAAAAACAGCCTGCCCATTCAGAGGGTGAACAGCATTTTATCCAGGTTAACTGAATAGGTAACAAACTCAATTGACTCTTAATGTTGTATTTCAATATGGCAGATGGCTTTTTTTCAAATTCATTTGTGGGACATGGACATCGCTCACTGGGTCAACATTTATTGCCCATCCCTAGTTGCCCTAGAGAAGGTAGTGGTGAACCGCTGTAGTCCACCTGCTGTAGATTGATTTACAATGCCATCAGGGAGGAAATTCCAGGAGTTTGACCCAGCGACAGTGAAAAAACTGCAATATATTTCCAAATCAGGATGGTGAGTGGCTTGGAAGGGAACATGAAACTGCCTTTATCCTTTTGGTGGAAAGGTTCATGGGTTTGGAAGATGCTGCCTAAGGATCTTTGATGAATTCCTGCAGTGCTCTTATAGATAATACACACTACTGTCACTGAGTGCCAGTGGTGGAGGGAGTGGATGTGATGCCAGTCAGCGTGCTGCTTTGTCCCAGATGGTGTCAAACTTCTTGAGTGTTGTTGGAGCTGCATTCATCCAGACAGGTGGGAAATATTCCATCACTTTCCTGACTTGTGCCTTGTAGATGGTGGACAGGCTTTAAGGAGTCAGGTGGTGATAGACTGGATACCTGCCCTATTTTTTTTGTGTGGCAATGTAGGAATGCAGATAGAGACAATGTGCAACAAGGTGGAAGAACTTGTAGGTGGTACTTCAACACATCTGCTATCTTTGTCCTTCTAGGTGGTAAAGGTCATGAGTTTGGTGCTATCAAAAAAACCTTGACAAGTTTCAATGGTGTCTCCCAGTAAATTCCAAAACAACCCAGCCTGGATAATACAGCCCAATAGAAATAGCTTCCAAGGTTAAGGCAGAATTACAAGAGGAACCCATGCAATTCAGGCTACAGTTTCCAGTCTAGAATATCTAACAAGCATTATTTTCCATTCAGCATTATTATAACACTGATAATAAACTTTATTTGTTTTAAATAGTTTATGCCAGAATTGAAATTTCAAACAGAAAATCCAGACTATTAAATCAAACAAATATATTTGTTATCATTGTTGTAAATTTAATGAGAGAGTACCACAACATCAAAGCAAACAGCTGTCATTGATTACCAATGGTCATTATGTAACCAGCACAAAAGCAGGAAGAAAGCTCAACCCATACAATGACTCCTTTTTCCAAAGCTAATGAGGATAGTTCATGGCCTGAATCTGAAAAAAATTATAATTAAAAACCTTTCAACAGTTGCACAATTGCTTATCAGTTGCAATTGCTAATGTAGCATATCCGCCCTACTTCACGAATGAGGCCGGTACCATAACACAGGGGAGCAGGACAATAATAAACCAATTTCACACAGAAGTTATTTTGTACAGCGTCAATGTGACAACGCTGGAGTTCAACACTGCGTGCCAGCCTCATCAATTTACATTGTACAGAACACCAGCATCAAAGAATGATGGGGCACAACTTTAATTCATTGAACTCACTTTTAGATTTCAGCTGCTGAAGGACTTGAAATAATGACAGGACAATAAAAGCATACAATGCCAAAAGAATCTTCTGGTAGCTTCCTGGTAAGAGTGAAAGCTGAAGCAGTAGCAATTTTACCCTAACCCTTCCTGCGATTAAGATTAGATTAGATTTATATCTTGAATGGTTTTGTGCTCTAATACCCTCACTAATGTGAATAAACATCAGCCAAAAATTCTATTATTGCCCAAAACAGGCATAAAGTGGGAGCAGTAAGTAGCATGGATGTCCGCTAACATGGACAAAAGGCCCCAAAAATTTTACGTTTGTGTCTCATATCTGTATGGGGGAAAAGTTGTCAGCTACGCATACTGGTTAGTGGCAGCTCACCCACTGCATAGTGGGAATTTAGGAAGTACTAATATTGATTAAATGGAGCCTACAACTTTTGACAATAGATACACATAGCCTGTACCGCATATCTTAATTTCAAACTTGGAACAGAGCAGATCCATAATGAATCCTGCAGGGCTCCTTGTTTCTCCTCATTCACTTTTCCTCCTGGGTCCATTGCACCACAACCCAAGGAGGCACTGAAAGGAGCGGATAACATTTATGAAGATAAATTGTTTCTGATCCTTGCTCTTGCAATCATCAGCTGCTCCCACCTTATGCCCGCTTTAGTTAGGGAGATCTCTGTTTAATGAACCTTAGGTGACTACATGTCATTATGATGAATGCAAAGAACATTTCATTATCAAAGATTTGTTTATTTAAAATTCAACTTCTGCTGCTTCCAAGGATGAAATGGAGGTAGGTTTTACAAATAATAATTCCAAGTAAATACAAAATACAAAAAATAATGAAAAAAATACATAATAATACACTAATCATTAGATTTAGGCTTTTACATTATTAAATTTCAAAGTTTAATAATTACTAGAGTTTGCTTATTGTGCATCTGAAGGCCTGTGCTTCTTGTGTTCAGCAGCCACATATACAGGGAATTTCATCAACTGGAGGTACCAGTTCAGAGACTGAGTTGCAGCCAGCATCACTATAGTGCAACTATGAGGTTGAGAGTTTCATGGATGGTATGTTTATTGATGTCGTCATGTCTGCAGCCTGAGAGTGAAAGCAATAGTTCAAATGAGGAGAGCAGTGACAGCTAAGTTTACTTTAATTTTTCTTATGTTTTAAACATCTTGAAGTCTCTAACATTTTTTTGCTGACCTGTGCTTGGCTTATTATAGACAGCACCTGGTAAAACACAATTCATTAAATACTTATAGGGATTTTATTATTTTCCAATTTTACAGATGTCAGGAATATAATTTCCATCTTTAAACAAGTATTGTGTGTTTCCTTTACCACTACTTGCTAAACAATTGAAAATACCACAAAAATATAATGGAGACCTCAAATATGCAGTTGGGGACAAATTTAAATTACTGGGCTTGGGGTAATATAGCTACAATTTTAATTATTGGCAACTTCCCTATTTCAGGTGTCTAGGTTTTTCTCCTTTTGGCATGATAACTTTACAACAAGAAAATTTTATTTCACATGTTGCATATCCTCATGGTATCCCAAGAGATTTCAGAGCTAACTGATTACATTTGAATTCACTTGAATTTCATATTCACCATAATTTTATATTCAAATAAGCATGCAGCATTTTTTTGCATTCCCAATACTTTCAATTCATTTTTTTAGAGGAAAAAGCATACCAAAGAATAGATGAAAGAACATTGCTCAGTGAAAACACTGGTATTAAACATCAATAAAGACAAGCAGTGCTCACTATTATCAACAGTGCTCTGCCCAAACTTCGGAGACTAACTAGCTATGAAAATCATGCCTTCAATTCCAGTTGCAAACCTCTTTTGCAATTTTCAATGTCAATGGAGACAGCACATACACTTTGTTCTATCTCTGGATGAAACCCTTTAAAAGACATTCAGTCAAATAACATGCTGTGGGATTCTTCCTACATGTAATTATTTGTAGGATTCACACTTTACAGTGGTGACAACATCTATTGACATTGCTTCACATTCAGCTAGGCTACAACAGAATACAGAACAGATAAGGCTTTCAAGGTGACACTATATTTGTCCAATCCAGTCAGTCAGTCTACTTCATGGCTCAAGAAGTGGTCAAGGAAGAAGGTCAGAGGAGCAAATCAGGCAGCCAATTACATGTAATGAACAGTTGTAAAGTTACCTAGTGACCAACCACCAGGAATTACCTGCCTTATGCAACCTAACCAGAGTCTTCCACCAAACTTCGCACTCAGGGAACAGCCTCATTTCAAAAATCACAATGGATTATATATACATGATAGGACACAAACCACACATCATCAACAAATATTTGTTGCATTTATACAATTCGCAGAGAAATGAAATGGTGGCACTTCAGTGGTATGTTGTCCTGAGGATTGAATTGAGAATTGCATATTGAAGAACTGGCATGCATGGTAGTTGAAACAGACTGTAAAATATAGGTCATGACATTCACCCACTGCTTTCTGCACAGTAGGAGTGAACTATTTATGTGGGAGGCAAGTTAGTAAGTAAGGTAAATGTCAACTAGCAGCACGTGCACAAGTCTTTCAAGCGGCAAATCTCCTTTATCTCTTCCATTCTCCACTTCCAATGCTCCTAACTAGACCACTGAGCATTATGCCTGCTCACTAGGCAACCAGACCTTGAGGTTCCTGGCAGGTTAAAGGTGAAGTGCCAACCCTAGTCCATGTAGTCCCACACACGCTGCAGTCTAAGCATGTCGAGGATATGTTCAACAGAATGCAGAAGCCACCTTTTCTAAGGAAGAGAAAACACAGCTTAAAGACATATTGTCAGGGGCCTGTTCATTAAAACAGACCTGTTTTAGAAATAAGGGAATCGTGCTCTAGAAGTTCTGGAAAATTTTGCAAAATTCAATTAAATTATGCAATATTTTACATAATATTGTGAAGTAAAATTATATTCTTCCAACACTTTCGGCGAAATCTCATAAAGTATCTAAAATATTTCGACTCTTAGAAATACATCAAAGTAGGTAGATGACATATTCACCTGACTTTTTAAAGTTACACTTCAGTCTCTTTCATTGATTTTCAAAACCAAAATGTAAACAAAAGTCACAGTCAGGAAAAAATAATTCCCCTGCCATCATAAATCTCTCATACCACTATATGCACATTCAAATAACATCTATTTACAACCATGCATAGGGAACTACTGTTAAGGCATTCTTGTTTCAGGACAAACTGTGCAGAATTTATAGTTACATTACAATGTAAGTCTTGATATTAAAAAAATACATAACTGCCTTTAAGAATGTGTTTCAGAATGGCACAGAATTTTCTTACAACATATGCCAAAAAGCATATGTGTGGTACAAGGCTCCTTTGAGGATACTTTTAATGCTATGCTAGATTTTCCCAACATGCTGACTGCAACACAACTTACATTTGATTCGACTTATAGCCCTCATTCTTTCAATATTGACCAGGACAACATCAACTGTAGTTAGGTAGAAACTTAAAGACAATAAAATTCCCAGGACAGTTTACTGGAATATTATAAAACATAATATGACACTGAACCACATTGAGAGAATTAGGGCAGATGACCAAAAGCTTAATCAAAGAAGTAGACTAATGGAAGACAAATGATGAAGAAAGAATTAGAATTCCTGAGTCTAAGGCCTGGCGGGTGAAAACAAGGCCACAAATGATAGATCAATTAAAATTGGAGATGTGTCCAGGTTAATGTTAGAGATGAAGCTGTTCACAAATGGTTGCACAATGTTAAATACCATCCACAACTCCTCAATTACAGAAGCAGTTTATGTCCTCATGCTGTAAGAAATGAATAACATTCAGAGTTCGATTGATAAGTGGCAACTAACATTTACCCCACACAAATGCCAAGTAATGGCCATTTCCAACTGGGGAGAACCTAACTATTTCTCTTACATTCAACAGCATTACTATCACTGAATCCTGTGCCACCAATGTCCTGAGATCACCATCATCCAGAAACTGAATTGGGCCAGGCAAAATCTGGGGCTATAACTGTAGGTGAAGCTGGGAATTCTGCAGATAATATTTCACTACCTGTCTCCCCAAAGTCAGGAGTCCGATGGAATACTCTTCACTTGTTTCGATGACAGCAACTTCAACATTCAATAAGCTTGACCCAGCATAATTTCACTGCACCACATCCACAATCTTGAAGGTGCAATTTTTCCATCAGTATGCACAAGCTACTATGTGCAGTGAAAGAACCTGGGAATCTTGTTTTGACAGCACCTTCAAAGTCCACAATCTCTATCATCTAGAAAAACAAGGGCAGCAGACACAAATGAACACCACCCATTTGCTACCTCCCCTCTTAGCAAACACTATCCTGACTGGGAATTATATTGCAGCTCATTCACTGCAACTGGGTCAAAGTCCTGGAATTCCTTCCTTAAGCAGAGTGTATGTCAACAACAGATGCACCACAGTATTTCAAAGCTGCAGCTGGCAGCCCACCACCACCTTCTCAAGGGCAATTAGGGACGGACAGGAAATGTTCTTCTTGCCATATATCATGAAAGAGTTCTTTTTTAATTACTCAAGCAGACAAATTTAGAGGAATGCAAAACCTTATCTCATGAAGGTGTGGAACTCCAGGAGTTTGCAGCAATTGGGAGAGGCGACACTGTGGAAGAATTTGTAAACAGACTGTTTTTGGACAAAGGCAGCAGAGAACTTGATTATGTCAAGTTTGTAGTGTCATCCACACATGTCAGAGTGCAGTACACAAAACTGGACAATAGTTCAAAGAAAAAGTGGCACTGATCTACACTAGCAGAATTACTTTGCTGACTTAGAACAGCAACATTTTACTTCCAGTATAGCAGTCCTTGTTATATCCAATTCAATTTTAACAACATACCATGGGTGGATTTGAAATCATATTCTTATGAATGCTTAGCTAGAGCCATGACAACTTCACTACTACAAGCACAACTGTTCATTGAAACCCTACAGTATGGAATCAGGCCATTTGGCCCATCGAGTCCACACCAACCCTCCAAACAGCATTCAATCCAGACCCATTCCATCCATGTAACCCTGCATGTTCCATGGCCAATCCACCTAGTCTATACATCCTTGGACACTATGGGCAATTTAGCACAGCTAATCCACCTAACCTGCACATCTTTGGACTGTGGGAGGAGACCCACAGGACACAGAGAGAATGTACAAACTCCACACAGACAGTCACTCAAGGATGGAATTGAATCTGGGTCCGTGCGCTGTGGGGCAGCAGTGCTAACCACTGAGCCATCATGCCACCTCTGCTCATTACATCCATCTGAATTGAAATGTATTTCAGCTGAACATCAAAAACACCAAAATTATAACATTTCATAACAATTGCAAACTCTGTGGATACTTGCCACAAATGCCATCTGTCTTCTTATCTACTTTCTTGGTTTAACATGATAGATCCTGAGCTGATCTTCATACCTTTCATGTTGAATGGTAGGACCTTAAGGAGTGTGGTGGAACAAAGTGACCTTGGAATTCAGGTGCATGGTTCTCTGAAAGGTAGAGAGGACAGTAAAGAAGGCTTTGGCACACTGGTCTTCATCAGTCAGAGCACTGAGTACCAAAGTTGGGAAGTTACGTTACAGTTGCACAGGATATTGGTGAGGCTGCATTTGGATTATTGTGTTCAGTTTTGGTCATCTTGCTAGAGGAAGGATGTCATTAAAGTGGAAAGACTGCAGAAGAAATTTACAAGAACGTTGCCAGGACCCAAGAGTCTGAGTTACAGGGAGAGGTTGGACAAGCTAGGAGTTTTTTCTTTAGAGCATAAGAAACTGAGCGGGGATCTTATAGAAGTGTCTAAGATCATAAGAGGCATGGATAGGGTGAATGCACTCCGTCTTTTTCCCAGGGTTGGGAAATTGAGGACTAGATGGCATCAATTTAAGGTAAGAGGAGAAATAATAAAAGGGATTCTGAGGGGCAACTTTTTTTTTTACACAGAGGGTGGTACACATATGGAATAAGCTGCCAGCAGAAGTGGTAGAGGCAGGTACACAAACAACATTTAAAAGGCATTTGGACAAGTACATGCATATGAAAGAAGATAATGGGCCAAGTGGAGGGAAATGGGATTAGTGTGGATGGACATTTTGGTTGGCATGGACCAGTTTGGGCCAAAGAGCCTGCATCTGTGCTGTATAACTATATGACCTTACACTTTCTGCATTATCATGTCTTTATTTTTACTTCCACAGCACTGTTCCCAGAATTTCAGTCTGTGGTGAATGAGGATAGCTATTAGTTTGGGGACATCATAGAGTTACAGTTGGTTTTCTAGATCAGTTGGAGAATATTTGCACTGGTAAATGCAATATCAAGCTTGGTTATAATGCATTCCATAGTTGAGCAGTCTGATACAATAACATTAACCACCCAAGTTCTTGCAAAAAAAACTTAGTGAACAAGTTAAAAGGGAGCTGTGCATGCCTGTGGAACCATAAGCCAGCAGCTTCAGAAAGGTGGACAAGGGGAAAAGAAAAGCCCTGTGGTAATGGGTAACTTATTACATAAGCAACAGTGCACTGCCCTCATAACAATATAAGTTCTTTATAATGGTGAAACTTTGTATAACCTTTAAGAATACACATACATGTCTGAAGGAACATCTTATCAGGAAAGTCATTTTGTTTTGATCATGGGAAACTGATCTAATACTAAAGAGATTAAAGATATCATGATGCGTGCCTCTCAGAAATTTTCTGACAACATAGCAATAATCCCTATTCATGGACTATTTAAAAATAGATGCACCTTCACCTCAGTAACCTGTGTTTTTGGCCTAAGCATTTCCATCAGATAAAAGTCATCTATTTTACAAAGCTATAAAGTCCCTGAGTAAAGTCAATTTGAGTACCATTAGCTTAATTTCTAATAAATTTAATCCTCCCACTCATGAATCAGAAGTGTTGTTGCTATTGGAATAAAAATTATGATCACCAGAGCAGTACGGAAGATGTAAATATGAGCACAATATGAGATGTAAATATTACCTGGGCCCATACTCCATCAGATTCTGTTCATGCATGAATCCTATGCTCACTGACCTGTTTTGGTTCCTGGTTTGGCAATTCCTTTATTTTCTTTAAGTCCTTATCTGCGTTTTCAGATTTCTCAATGGTTTTACTGCTTCCTATGTCTTCCTATGGTCCTACACTAGTAACATTTTTCCAATTTTAACCTTCCAAGGCATGAGCAAAATTGTGCAGAGTTTCATCTGAATAAACCTGGTGAGCACGAGTGTCTGAGGCAGCTAACAGCTTTGGCCTGGCAGTGCTGCTTACAGCAATTCTTGGGTGTCTACAAAGCCAGCAGAGGTTCACAACAGTACTCCACTTTAAGCTAGGGTGAAAAGAAGTTTAACCTTTTATTTTGTGACTCCCATCAAGAAGTGGAATAAATCAGAAAACATGGACCTCTTATATGTTGCACCCAACAACCTGCCAAAGTTCATTTGTTATTTCCCCTATCAGGCTTCCAATCTTATAATCAGACAGCTTTTAAGCATTTTAGGATATTTACGTCACGTTCTAAATAAATAGTAAAGAAACCATTAGCTTAGAATGATTCTGTAAACTTAAAACGCCAACTGAGTTCTCAAAATAACTCAAATAATTTTCTGCAAATGATTAAGTTCAGTGTTACGTAATGGTTTGAAATTCAGAACTCTTATGTCTAAGCCCATTCCAATATTGTTCTCCTTAACTGACACAAATTGGATAAGTCATTGGCTGCGCCAATTCTGTGGTCCCTGAATCTCTATTATGCTTGCTGCAATGTTTTTAAATAACATTTCCAAGAATTTTTGCAGGGGGTTCATTTCAACAAGATAAGGGCCCCCAACAACAAAGTAATGACAGATAAAGCTGTTCCAGGAAACTGTGGCTACTTTGTACATAAAGTATAAATTGTGAAGATAAAGTATTTATTTCTAATTCAGTGAATATTTTAATGAAATTTACACTCAAAGCCAGGAACACTGGTGCGAAAGATTGCATTTTCTGGCACTTTGGGCCAGCCACAACTAGCACTCTCTTTTCTGATGCGGCGTATGTGAAATGCATGGTAGAGCCCTTTCTACTCTGCTTCAACAAATGTATTTTAACTCTGAACTCAAAGGGACAACCTACAGTAATAATTGGGAAAAACTTACATTGTTACAAAGTCTGGAATTCGAGAGGAAAATCATATTTTATTTCCATTACTGTTGTTAGAGTCAATTTTATGCAATTAAGATTCAGGCTACACCAATCCAATGTAAGATTGTGATAGCTAACAGAGAAAGGAAATACAATTGCATTAAATTGCATTGTATTTGTAACCAGCTGAAGGAATAGCCAAGTTATTATGCTAATGAGACCCTTCTTTACAGTTAAAAATTCTGCTTTATACATAAGGATAATATTCTTTGTTTCAATTCTGCAGTCCAATAACTATATTCAAAGTCTAAACAATGATCTTGATTTCTATTTGTTAAAGATCCTATATTAATATAAAATTAAAGCAAATATTTCACAATTCTGAAGTAGTTTAATGGCATATATTATGGCATATTCAGCATTTTGAATTGTCAATTTTGCCAATAAAATGCTGATTTTTTTTCCATATGAAAAGATTAAATCAGAATCTCAGATGCATAAAAAACAATATTGAAATTAATCTCACTTATATCTGAAACAAATCTATTTCTCCAATCATTGAGACAGTCTCAGGTAAACATGCTTTTAGAAAGGTGATGATTTGGAGATGCCGGTGTTGGACAGGGGTGTACAAAGTTAAAAATCACACAACACCAGGTTATAGTCCAACAGGTTTAATTGGAAGCACATTAGCTTTCGGATAGTGTCACCTGATGAAGGAGCGTCGCTCCGAAAGCTAGTGTGCTTCCAATTAAACCTGTTGGACTATAACCTGGTGTTGTGTGATTTTTAACTTTAGAAGTGTGTACAGATTAAGCAGCAAACAATTCTCACAGTTCTCACAAGACTGAACAACAAGTCACGGTAGCAATTTGTATGTTTAATATAACTTTAAAAAATTGTCAAAATACTCCAATATATTAAAAATGTGTGAACCAATTATATGTATTTTATTTATATAAAAATATATATATATATATATAATATAAAGCTGAACATGAGGAAATGTGCCCTTTGCACGTGAAAGAAAAACAACAGTTTTTGTATCGGACAATGGAAGGCAGTTAAATATTAAGGAAATCCACATGTATTACAGCAGACTTTGTGGTTAGGTCAGAATCTGCGAAAAGGATTAATTAACATGTGCATCACAGCTCTTAAAAGGCACCATTCCAAGAGATTTTTTTCCTTTATCTTGTTATTTTAAAAACAAGCAATATTTCACCCAATGATCTAATGTTTTGCGTCCAATGTGATTGCACACTGGAGAATTCTTACATTTCCTTTCTCTACATCACAACAACTTTTCATCAGCCTTTGAGATCTGTCACATTTTAGGGTCATTTTCACTTATTCTCCTTGTTATTGTTTGATAGATGGTTTTCAAGGAATTAATTGACCAATCAATAAGCTGAGATTGCTTTCAGCAGACTATGGTTCTGCTTATCTCTCAATAATGTGAACAGTAAATGGGAACATGAGAAGACAAGAACATAAGAAGTTGGAGCAGGATTAGGTAATTCAGCCCTTTCAGCCTGCTCCACTACTTGATATGACCATGGCTGATCTTGTCTTGGCCTCAAACCAATTTTACTGCCCACTGTCCATAACCCTTCAATCCATCACTAATTAAAAATCTATGTCCTCCTTAGACTTATTCAATATCTCAAAATCCATTGAAATTTGGATAGTGAATTTCACAGATTCGTGATCCTAATAAGGAAATAGGAAAGACCGACAGCAAAGAGCATCTCAAACTCTTTTGCTGACATTTTCATGCAGAATTGTTAGTTATATAATATTAAGTAAGTTTTATAAAAAAGATAACTAGGTACAACAACTCCAGAAGTAAAACTTAGGTTATTTATCCAGTACATAGCACATGAAATAGGATCTATGGATGGGGGGAGGGTAATAAACTGGGCAGACTCCCCAACCCATAAACTCCCGTCACCCATCTCCAACACTCACCGTCCTAGTCCCCTCCCTCTGGTTTCTTACTTGCAGTCAACCTGTTCATTGAGAATTGTTGATGTGACATCAGTCGTCTTATTCCCTCTGCACTTACTGATCTCGCTGCTCTCAGGTTCAACTCTGACTTTGTAATCAAACCTGCTGACAAGGTTGGTGCTGTTGTTGTATGGAATATTGGAAGATTGATCTTTACCTTAACAAGGCTGAGCGCCAACTCTCAAACACCTCCTGCTATCTCCCCTGGTCCATCACCCACCATAAAACATCAGATTTTTCTGCCCACCACTGTAAACATCATCATCATCATCATTTGGGGACCTCCCCATAACAGTCTACCTTACATACACAGCCCACTCTTACCTTCTTCCCAAAATCCCCACTCAGGACTGCCTGTGTAGAGCCATTGTTTCTGCCTGTTCTTGCCCCACGTAACTATCTTTTCCTACCCTGACTCAATTTTTTTCTCCCCTTGTCCAGTTCCTCTCCGTTTTCATCTGAGATTCTTCTGATGTTTTGCATCGGTTTCAAAACTTCCAGTTTGCAGGCACCAGCCATCTCCTCTTCACCACAATTGTTCCATCCCTGTACACGCTCAACCCCATCAGGATGGGCCACATTCTGTCCACAAAAATGACCCTGGGCTTCCAGTTTCTTCCACTTTAACACACCACCGTGTTCCCATGGCAACAATCCTGTCTTGGGCTTGCTGCAGTGCTCCAGTAATGCTCAACACAAGCTGGAGAAAGAATCCCTCAATCTTCCGTCTTGATACATTACCTTAGGACTAACAAGGATTTTTAAAATAATTCCAGAACATGAACAGTCCTCCATGTTTGTTACCTGGCCCCTCCCCAGCCAGAGGTCCTGATTTGTCAGGGTTTCTCCCAGCACATCCAGCCCATTTCCCAACATTTATTTCTCTCTCAGCTTATCATCAGCAATCTCTTTGCTTAGCTATCCCTGTTTTCTCTCTCTCTGGATACCGTTCATGTACTCTACTCACACCCACACACCTGCCATTATCAGTGTAAACATCACCCCATCCCAGCTATTTTCAATTCTGACAAAGGATCACTGGTCTCACAGCATTAACTTGGCTTTTCCCTCTACAAATCTGTCAGACCTGTCGAGTTTCTCCAGTAATTTCAGACATCCAGCTTCCGCAATATTTTCTTTGTATTTTCCCATAGGTCTGTTTCTTAATGCCAGTTCACTAATCAGTTCTTCATCATGGTACAAGCTCCATTTAATGCTGCCCAGCACTGACACATTGCTACAATCACTTATTAGTAATCTTCTTTTGATCTGCCTTCATGTGTTATAGCAAGATCTTAAGGTGGTCATATTGATTTACGTCAGATACTTTTTATACACAGCAGTACTAAGTGCTTCTTTTATGCACATAGATATTAAGTCAAGCAGGTCCTTACACTATCCTAGTTGGGGAAAAAGAATCATGTGCACACGTACACTCTTGTTATTATGCCAATAGTTACCTGGATTGTCCCTATACTGTCTAATCCCATAAAGTTTATCACTCTGAATACCTTTATTCCAGCTCTTATTTATTATTGGCCTAGATCAACTTTCTTGAAATCAGTTACGTGGGACCAAAAAGCAATCTGATGATTCAAAACGTTTCATGCATGCTGAGTTATTCAATTAATTAGATTACTCAGTAGACGTAAATATTATTTTGATGTGAATTTTCGCAAAGCGACAAAGTGGACATATATGACCAAAAAAAATCTTGTTTGACAACATACAGATTAAAAGAAAAACACTAATTTGTCAAAATAATGCGTTTTGTGAGTGTCCTGATATGTTTTGGACTGCAAGGAAGTTGCCAAAACTGTACGTCATGATGTCAGGAAGTACGCATGTGAAGGGGGGAGGTAAGGGAACTAGCTGTAGCTTCCTTTTATGTATAAACAAGCTTTCTAGTTTCTTTAACTTGTAACCTGAAAATATATTGCAGGAGTTTGATTTTCAAAAAATGTAAACTGAATGTCAGAACTAATGGCAAATTATTTACACCATCCAACAGTCATGACTGTTCAATTTAATAGTCACAAGATTTGTATGTAAAAGTGTGTGACATTTAAAAAATGGTTATTCACACATTCAGGAAAATTTAAAATAAACAACACTTCAAACTGGAAATGATAGGAAAGAACTCTCTTGCATCTCTGGCTTTTGTTTTGCAGAATTTAAAAACAAATCACACCAATACTGAATCTATAAAGGAACTTGTGGCAAAGTGGTTACTTTATTCAAGAAGGTAGATTCAAATCTCACCCAGACTATTCAGAATAAGATTCTGTCAGGAGTATTAAAGGGCCAATAGAAAATGAGTTTGTTCAGTCTTGATCCAACTCCCTGTGGGTTCAGATGAATAGCCAGAACTGCACATAATTTAACACAAATTGGCACTTTCATTCAGTGGGTCACAGAGATGGCCAGTGTGGGAAATTATAAAATAAATCACACTGGTGCAATAGAAGGTGATCTGAATTTGGAATTGTAGCATACAGTTGAAGAATGTTTTCGGGAATGTTATTGTACCCTTTTTTATGATATTACTGGGGATAGGCTGAAATGAGGATTTTTGAAATGTCACTAACAAAACTAGTATTTACTGGTCATCCTTAGTTGAGTGTCTCAGTAGGCCTCCTCCAACTCAATTTAAGAGCCAACCACACATAGAATGGGTAAAGATTGCACATTTCATTCCTGAAAGGATATTAGTGAACCAGTTGAGCTTTTAAAACAAGCTAGAGTTATTTCTATTAAGCCTGAGTTTTCAGATTTTTAAATTGCTTTCAAATTCTCAAACTGCTGTGTTGAAAATAAACTCAAATATTTATCATTAGTCTAAGACTTTAGATTACTCATTCAGTAACTGTTATATTACCATTCCTTCAGCAGTTTTCCATAATCCACGGTGAATAGTTGGAGAATTACTGGTTTATTATTAACAGGACTGGTTTCTATGCAGAGTTCAGAATTTTCTGTCTTCATCAGGCCCAAAAATGTATGACAGTTCAATGTCTTTTACATTATATCAGAAGATAGAATTCTGACAGACCTTTGCAGTGGTCTTCATTTCCTAAGTTTGTAGTTAAGTCTCAATTTTTAGAGGTGTTTCTTAACACCTTTAACTGCAATATTTAAACATTTATTTAAATATTTAATTATGAATTCTCTTCATGAAGTGTGAAACACAACTATCTCACCCTTCCTTTTTTGCTAAAATGCTTGGAGCAACCATGAGATAAAGAAAATAGAGATTATTTAAATAAACTCTTATCTGATTAAGATTGTAATTTTGAAGTGTTGCTACAGTAGGCAAAGAGTTACAAGATACCAAAAATAGTTGTAAACGTATTAACTTGAAAGGGAACACAACCCATGAGTGCTGTGGGAACAAGTTAAAAAATACTTTCTCAAAACCAACAAGATCAATAAATTGCTCCATTAAATTATGCAATATTGCATGGACATTAATAGACTGGAATTTAAGTTCAATCTAACAGAAAGCACATGATGTCGGGGAGATTTTTGAGGTTTTGACATTTTTTGTCTTCCTCCAAACTCTATGTCATTTACTATCCTGGTGAATGACTAGTCAGATTATCTGTATTCAGCTGCTCTCTTTCTATTGAGATGGCCCTGGGGAGTGAGAAGACTAGCCCCAGGCCACCATCTCATCTATTGTCGGTCTTTCCAGGAGTTGAGCCTGGTTTACAATTGGCACCTCCTCACAGCAGAGTAACTAATATTGGTAGCAATAACATAGAAGCATCCCATTACTGTATGATGACATGTGATCTTGTGTTAAAGACGCAAAGCTAGTGGACTTTTAAAGTATGCATGTTTAGTTTCCCTTCACATATAATGCAATACCTCTACCAATGCTCACTTAGTTTGTTCAGACATTTAAAAAATCTATATTTTTATACAAAGAGAAGTGTAAACCACCAGAGCACTTTTTAGTGGCACTCCAGGGTTTGGCTTCCAGTCTCACTCTAGACAGCCCTGATGTGAGCCCAGAAAGGTCCGGCTCACACCACCTGAGTTTGAGACTGCCACAGATTATACCTAATGTAGAGTGCAAACAATTAGGAGTGAGATTTCCTTACAGAGTTGCGAGTTTGCATGCCAGCTGAAGGACCACCAAGGGACTGACAGTGTCCATCTAGGTAAGGTGTGCTGAACTACACACAAATCAGGCCTTATGCTGGACCTGATTGTCCAGAGGCTGGGGCAGAATGTCCTAAGCAATGACTGCTACTGGTCAGTCAGTAGCATCAGGGAGGAGACCGGGGTTATGAAGGAAGGGCACCCCCAATCCCAGGACTGTGTAGGAACCAAGATAAGGGGGAGGGGAGGTGGGGGTGAAGTGCAGACAGGAAAAGTGTTTAATGGGTGAGGGCAGTGGGGAGAGGGAGTGAAATGTGGAGAGCAAGGGAGTGGAGGGCTGAAGCAGGAACCTTGTGCCCAATGTCCAGTCCCTTGCTCAGGCAATAATTAGCTTTGAGTGAAGGATTTCCCCTTACAGATCCCCCCACCCCAAAACTTAATGCAGATGACTTACAAAGTTGACCTGTCATTCACAGCTCACTTGTACTTTGGTTAATCTCGCTGGTGCCACACTGAGCCCTTTAAAGTGGCCCTTAACCCGTCACTTAAGATCTTCAATTGGCTCTTGGGTGGGAAGGTCAACCAGGGGCCTTCACACCCAGAACTTAATTCTGGGGAGGTGGAGAATAGTCCATGAATCTCTGACTAAAACACCTGCCTCACCTCCAAGCTCTCCAGCTTCAGGAGCAGATTATCCCCTGGGTTTAAGAGGTGCTCATTGCGTAAATGATCAGTCATTTAATAAGACCTAATTAAATGTCTAGGAAGTGATGCCACAGTATATATGGCAATTACAAGTTGGAGCTCTCTGTGGGGGAGGATCAGAATTGGTGCTAAGTGCTGTAGCACAGTACAAACACTGTAATCACCATGCCTCCGCCCGCACCCCCTCCGGACAGTCTGGTCCAGCAGCAACCCATACAGTACTCTCATATCAGTAGCTACAGTGTAAACACACCCTTAGCTCTGCATCATCTGACGACCTATTGATAATGGCCATCCCCTGACAACAAAAAGTTGAAGGGTTTTCAATTCTCGATTTTTTTCTGAACGGTTAAGTTTATAAATTGACCCTATCGCAGAGACACGGCGCCTCACGCTATTCACACACACAGTTCTATAAAATAAACTCCGCTCGTTGTATTATATTCAACCATGTATTCCGCAAGTTAGCAAAAGAAAAAGTTTATGTATGAATCACCATTCTGTACTGGGGGGGGGGGGGGGGGAGTGGGGGGTTAGGAATTCTAGTGTACCCAGCGTGTGCGCCTAAAGAGGGCAAATCGACAGCGAACCACAGTGCTCTGAGTAAACCCCCACTTCACTACCTAGCGCACTACAGAACAAACTAAACACGCGAAAAATTTCGCACAGTCGTGCGGAGGAGAACAATCGTGGAACAGGGAGACAGTTCTTGCTGAAGGGTGGCCTCAGACTGCTCCTGACTCAGCGGAGGCACAGACCCACAGCAGCACCTTCTGACTTTAAAACTACGAATAGCGCCGAGCCAGAGCTCCCGCCGCCGCTGGCCCAGGTCCCTCAGATCCAGCTTTTACAGTCATCTGTTGATCTTGTCATCCGGGCAGATGCATTCCCCTGGAAGCCTGACAAATCCACAAATTCAACTGCAAACCTGTTCAGACGTCACTTCAAAAAGCAATCGGCAGCAATAACACAGACCCCCCCCCCCCCCCCCCTCCAACATACACAAGAAAAGCACAACAACAAATGCATGTTTACTTGCCTCTCCTTCACCTTGAAGCTTTTCCACAATACGTACCTCAACCATTAAACAAGACATTTAACCATAGTGGCAGTCTGGTGACCCGGGAATGCTTTGCAATCTCTAAGTGGTGCGGATCGTTCATGAAGACTCTCTCTGCAGGATCCAGCAACTGCATCCAGGATGGAAAAGCTCACACGGACAGACAGACACACTCACACCTCCCCAAATACAGTAATTCACAGGAAAAAAATAACAAATCAGCGGACACCGACTGACTCCAGGAAAACACAAGCTCCGCCAGTGTCTCTTGTTGCTTCTATTTTCTCTCTCTCTCTCTGTGTCTCACTTGTTTGAATCTTCTCCCCACCCCCCTCCCCCTTTATTGCTGTCAGGAGAAGGAGCGAGCAGGGACGCTGTGCAAGCGAAGCCCTGTCTGGGTGGACAGGACACACACATACACACCATGTGAGGTAGGTGTGCAGGAACAGGGAAACAGGCACAGACAGAGAGAGAGGGGGCAGCTCCAGCTCTTGCTCACTGCGGGGTGGAGCGAGTGACGCTGGGCGAGTGGCGGGCCCTGCCCACATCAGCCGCATGTCCCCTTCTCCCTGCAGTGAGTTTCCAGCCTCCAGCACCGCCCGCTCTGCTTACATTAACCAACTCCGCTCACAGGAATCAGTGATAGCTTTTCTAAAAACAACAGTCCTTGTGCCCTTTACACCTTTTTCTCTTGAATTGCTCGGCTGCCTCCTGATCATTTTTTTAAAGAAACAATCATCACTTGGGTTTGTAGAGCTGTACAGACAGCAGACTTTGCTTTCGGTGTGGTTAACACACTGGCCAAAGATTTTTCATTCAGCAATCCAAGTAAAGCTTGGGGTTGGGACACAAGGTAACATTTCAGGTCTGTGATCTTTCATGAGAACACACATCTGAAAGGTTCATTTTCTCCCCACAAATTCTTCCAGGTCTGCCGAGTATTTCCAACATCTTCGGATTTTATTTCATATCTTCAGTACATAGAATGTTTTGCTTTTTCACCCTGTTACATCTTCTGATTGTCTTTTGGTTCTGAGCTGTTTGAAATTGTCACACTTCAGACTTGGCATCATGAAAGCTCTTCTTATCTAGATCTAGATTAACATACAAGGAACGGCTGAGGATCCTGGGATTGTATTCATTGGAGTTTAGAAGATTAAGGGGAGATCTAATAGAAATTTACAAGATAATACATGGCTTGGAAAGGATGGACGCTACGAAATTGTTTCCGTTAGGCGAGGAGACTACGACCCATGGACACAGCCTTAGAATTAGAGGGGGTAAATTCAGAACAGAAATGCGGAGACATTTCTTCAGCCAGAGAGTGGTGGGCCTGTGGAATTCATTGCCACAGAGTGCAGTGGAGGCTGGGACGCTAAATGTCTTCAAGGCAGAAATTGATAAATTCTTGATGACACAAGGAATAAAGGGCTACGGGGAGAATGCGGGTAAGTGGAGTTGAAATGCCCATCCCAGGCTGGAAAACTTGTACAGAAAATTGGATCCTGGCTATTGCATTACCAACTTGTATTGACACTAAAGTACTATATTACATACACAAAGAAAGTTTTTTTGTGGGCAAAGGAAAGAGATAGCTATCTTCTGCAACAGATTTTTAGCATTTCAAAAATTATTAGTTTAAGCACTAAATTTTTTTTTTCTCAAAAATGTATCATTCCATGAAGATTTTTATTCCAGCTTTGAGTGTGTTGCCTGTTAAATTCAGCACATACATCCTTTATGTTTCCACACCATGAACCTTCTGTGATTCACAAAGTAGAAAAAATATCCTTCAACCTTGTTTGATTAGATTCCTTACAGTGTGGAAACAGGTCCTTCAGCCCAACCAGTCCATACCCACCCTCTGAAGAGTAACCCATTTCCCTCTGACTAATGCACCTAACACCATGGGCAATTTACCTGACCTGCACATCTTTGGACTGTGGGAGGAAACCCATGCTCACACAGGGAGAATGTGCAAACTCCACACAGACGGTCACCTGAGGCTGGAATTGAACCTGGGACCCGAGTGCTGTGAGGCAGCAGTGCTAATCACTGAGTCACCATGCCACCGCAGAATATGGGACGCTTCATGAATTTGTGTGTCACCCTTGTGCAGGAGCCATGTTAATCTTCTCCGTATCGTTCCAATTTTATTATCTGTGCTACCGAAGCGATCACATAAACCAATGGGAATAGCCACTTAGCTGAAAACACCACAATGTATTTTCAGATCCTGTCTCAGAGATACTAGCCTCTTAACAACACACCTATAGAATGCGACTCATGTAAATCAATAGAGTGGAGTTAGACAATAAACAATAGGTGCGGGAGTAGGCCATTCAGCCCTTCGAGCCTGCACCGCCATTCAATATGATCATGGCTGATCATTCCTAATCAGTATCCTCTTCCTGCCTTATCTCCATAACCCTTGATTCCACTATCTTTGAGAGCTCTATCCAACTCTTTCTTAAATGAATCCAGAGACTGGGCCTCCACTGCCCTCTGGGGTAGAGCATTCCACACAGCCACCACTCTCTGGGTGAAGAAGTTTCTTCTCATCTCTGTCCTAAATGGTCTACCCCATACTTTAAAGCTGTGTCCTCTCAGCAGAAACATGTTTCCTGCTGCCAGAGTGTCCAATCCTTTAATAATCTTATATGTCTCAATCAGATCCCCTCTCAGTCTTCTAAACTCAAGGGTATACAAGCCCAGTCGCTTCAGTCTTTCAGTGTAAGGTAATCCAGCCATTCCAG